>NW_027069855.1:467340-530429 GCF_002906115.3 Quercus suber | reverse complement strand
AAATTTTAATGCTTGTAAAGTCTATTCCTTTTTTTATAATAGTTTTGGCCTATTCTGTCTGCTATCAACTTTGCTTTGTGGGTCTCTAAGGTTAATTTAGAGATCTCAAGTGTTGTGATTAATATCTTACTCAAGTAGTGAAAAATTCAAAATCAATTTGATGATTTCTTTTTGCAAGTTATTGGTCTGTGGCGGCTGAATGTGTTGGGGTGGGGTTGCTATATATATATATATATAATTTTTTTTTTTTTTTTGTGCGTTTGATTTTGAATTTTTTTAGGTGGGTTTGTGTTTTCATTTTGAATTTGCTGGGATAACCATAGTGTTTGTATTTGGAGTTGCTATTTTTTTTTTGGATGTGAGCGTGTTTGATTTTGAATTTTTTTTAGGTGGGTTTGTGTTTGACTTTCAATTTGCTGGGATAGCTAGCTATAGTGTTTGTATTTTGTTTTGTTTTGTTTTGTATCTTTTAATTTAATTTTAATTTAATTACAATCTTAATTGAATTTAAAAAAAAAACTTTTTCACGTCAAAAATAAAATTCTTTTGATTACCAAAAATTAATTTTTGGTAATTAAAATTTTTTTGGGTGGTTTTTTGGCTATAGCGGTGTTTTCTATAGTGGCATTTATAAACGCCACTATTGTACTGTAGGCCTATCGTGGCGTTTGTAAACGCCACTATAGACCCTTTTTTTAATTTTTGAAAAATGCTATAATGGCGTTTGTCAAACGCCACTATAGGTCTACCCTGTAGTGGGAAAAAAGGGTCTATAGTGGCGTTTTTGAGAAACGCCACTATAGGCCTATAATAGCGGTATAATAGTGGCGTTTACAAACGCCAGTATAGCCAAAGTGGGCCTGTAGTGGCGTTTTTTGGACCTGTAGTGGCGTTTCAAAAACACCACTATAGGCCCAGTTTCACTTCAGGACAAATGCATAAGATAATTTTTGGAAATGAGACGTAAACAGTAGCATGCAAATCAAGTCTACATGCACCAACCAACAAAGCTAGCAACAGCCAACATGTAAAATTTTCATGTTCAATGTTAAATTTTTATTTTATTTTTTTGGTTCAACATGTAAAGCTTTCTACACTTTAAATTTTTTCGATTTAATTGAAATTTATGAAACTTTAAGGAACAAAATAGAAATTTTCCAAAACAAAAAATTTTGGACATTATTGACTAGGTCAAACCATATTTCCAATAAATTTGAAGAACATGAGCCAAGAAATGCACTGCATGATCTAAATCATTACTATATGTAAGTTATTTTTTGTTCCCATTGCTAGGTAGTTATCAAACAAGTTGTGGCCTGGAGTTCCATTTTTGGTCTTGAGTGTTGGTTTTTAGAACAAGTGATTGCCTTTCTTCGACCCTTACTGCGTAACCTTTGATTTGGTCAAATTCATGTATAGCATTACAATTGTATTTCAAAAAGTTAAGCGTGAGTGGTGTTATAATGTACTACTTCTATAGTTTTAGAAGGACAATGCATATATTTGTATTGTGAATGAGTTTGGCTCTCATTATTATCATTATCATTATTTATGTGGAAACATAAGCATTTGCTGAGAAGTCGTGAGTACAATCAACTATGTAATGTGCATGGAAAATATGCTAGAATTATAAGCGCGGTGTTAGAATTATGGTTAAATAAATAAATTTTTATCATTCCTTAATAGTTTAAGTTTTGGGGACATTTAGTAATTTAACATGATATCATTTAATCATAATTTTTGTAGTCTATATTTTTAGATTGGCAAAAACAAATGTAAGTGTGTAACATTTTATAACTTAATTTGTCTAGTTGATTAGTGTTGGATTAATCCTTGGAATAAGACAAATCAAGTTTAGACTAGATGAAGACTCAAGATTGCAAAAATGGGAGAGCTGGAATATTGCAATTCGATTGCAGCTCAACAAGTTGAAATCCACTTACTTCGACCAATCAAACTACATGTCTCGACCGATCGAGACTTGTGCAGAATTGATTCTCAATTTCTTTTATCAGCAGTTTGATTTAGGGTTTTAATGGATCTTAAGTACATATAAATACAGACCCTAGAGCATGTTTTTGAAGATACAATAGGTTAATGTTTAGTACACTGTACACAGATCTAGAGTTTTTCCAAACCATTTTGAAGCTATAACAAGATCACTACATGCAAACATTAGATCTAGTTATAAAGCAAAGTTGTTGCAGTCAGTTAACTACAGTTGTTAATCAAAACTTTGAGCGGAGATCTTAGAGTCATGAATAGGAGAGATCATGTGCAACAGTCATGAATAGAAGAGCCTGTGGATTCAGAGCCTATTGTACAAACTTCAATTATATTAATGGATATATTGCTTTGAGGATTGTTTAAGTTAAATTATCCCTAGGTTTTTTTTACTGCGAAAAGGATTTATAGATTTTCCAGGTAGGTCATTATTTTTGTTATCTATGTGATTTGTGCTTGTTTGATATGTTAATCATTTTAATCAAGAGCATAACTAAATAAGTAATTATTTATTTAAAATTTGATTAATTTTGTGACAACCTAAAACCCTGAAACTTATAATATGCACTAAGTCACTAACTCCCTATATCCCAATGGAAGCCAATTTTGCAAAGAAACCACTTGTTTAAGCATCACCTCATTAAGCTATATGTTTTGAATTAAAAATAGCAATTTTAATTCCTCAAGAATCATAATGTCATACTTTTTTAGGAGAAATCCTCTAAAAAGAAATAGGAATGAATTTTTTTTCCTTTTTTTTTGTTTTTGTTTTTGTTTTTGTTTTTGAAAAAAAAAAAAAAAAAAAAAAAAAAAAAAATTTTTTTTTTTTTTTTTTTTTTTGGTTTTCAAAAGAGAACAATGAAAAGAAAAACAAGGATAAAAGCAATTTGACACAAGTTGACTTTAAAACTATTAACATCAACCAGAGTCTTTCCAGTTCTGGAGGGATGAAATCCAATTAGGTGGGAGTAAACTTTGTCCAAACTTTGCAACAATCCAGTGAGCAATTTTGACAACATGTCGATCAATGTTCAAGCAAGTTAGCATCAAGTTATTGACACCTCATTTTGCAACTCACATTTAACCTCAATGAAGGATAAAAGAGTAATTTCACTTTGGAAATAGGTATCTTAATTATTACCATTAGATCCTCAATTTTGTTTTATCGAAATGATCTTGACATTATAATGATCAAATTAAATGGTCATAAGCCTTAAACGGACCATCAGATTGAAAATTATTATCAAATCAAGTTTTAACAGCCGAGATACACTATCACAAATTGAGTTCAACTATATGTAATTATGAACAATTGATTCCAATTAGTTATAATTATAACCAATTTGAAATTAATTGCATGTCATAATTTGATTGGTTAGGACTACAGCTTATGGTAAGGTCACACACACTTGATTAATTAGATTAAACATTAATTATTCAATGGGTAATTTGTGTAATTGTCTTTTTTAATTGGGATAAATTTGGAACTGATTGATTCTGAAATGGAAGTAATTAGAGCCTATTAATGTTAATTGGAAACTAATTTGGGGCCTATTAATGTCAATTATGCTAAAACTATTTTCCAACAAATGACCTTTGCTCACCATTTCATTTATATCTCTCAAAATATTTTTAATTTTCTAGTGAGGTTAATATTTCCAAAAACTAGACATTAGGGGCTTCAATTTAAGCACAAGAATGAGGCAATTCTGATTAGAATTGAGAAAGATATGATTTTTCAAATTTAGGAGCCATAGGAAAAACCGAGGTATTAAACATTTGGCTTGTTTATCACTCCCACCAACCTCCAAATTTAATGCACAGACTTTCTCTAAATACTGAAGTAGGGTCTAGGTTCATGATTCTCTTTGATCATTTGTCAACCCTCATTAAATGCCCTTATATTCATGTTTTCTCCACTACTACTATATAAATTCCCCTTCTCCTCCATTCTAAAGCACACAAAAGCATCATCTCTTTTCCCCTCTTGAGTTCTAGTGAAGTAGAGTTAGTTTTGTTATATCTTGGTTTTCTTGGGACTCAAGATATTGAGTGAGATTCACTCTCCCTCTCCTAATTCTTCTTCTCCACTTCACCCATAGGACTTCCACTAAGGTAAAGTTAGTCTTCTCGACTCCACCTTTTGGATCTTGCATGCAGGTATAATCTATTTCTCTAACTTGTTTTTTATATTGCTATGATGAGAATTTATGATTAAAGCATGCTAGTGATTATTTAAATTCTTTGAATATTTTCTTGATATTCTTAAATGTTCATATGCAATCTTTACATGTTCTTGGTTGTTCATCATATATTCATGAATGACACTAGCTTTAATCTTAAATCCATATCCAAAATATGAAAAACATGTTAGTTTCATAATTCTCTCAAATCCTTGAATCTAGGATATCACCATTGACACACACTCACTAAAATTTATTTTTCAATCGAAATGCAATGATTAATAAATGAAATTAGGGTTTATCACATGCACACACATTAAATTTGACATGCAAATTAATTGATAACATATTGGATGATATGATATGAATGTTGACTTAACATCTTCCCATCTTGTAACATAGCCTCTAAAATTAGATTAAGGGTTAGTAAATCAAATACTTATTCATGTAATTTCCAACCTTTAGATTGTAGTTAGGCATTCATCAACACCAACTTGCCCATATGATCCCTGCTAAGACTCTAGCTTTGCATTTCGAACCAAAAGTTGCATCGGATCAACCTTTGGTCAGTTGAGTGAAGGAGGCAGCCAATTTATGAAGGGGAAAGGTTGACAAGTTTCTATGCTAACAGTTTATGACATCTACACAGACTCACAGAGTTGTCCAGGGATTTGGATCATCATTATTTCTATTTTGATGTAGGACCAACTATAGGGTAGAATTTTATTGGTTGTTAATGTTTAAATTTTTAAGTATTTTCTATTTTAGGTGATAGGGTTATTTCCTTGATTATAGATTTTTTAGAAAAATTAATAAGTACTTCCAAAATACGATGTGGTACTTTCTCTCTCTAAGTATGTTTTAAATATAATTTTCATAAAAAAAATTTAGCTATTATTCTTTTTTGAAATAAGGCATAATCTTAATCATTTATCAAAAGATAAATATTAGGATTTAAAGAACTTATAATATAGTAGAGTTCTCATGGAACTCTAAGGGATTTTTTTTTCTTATTTTTTTATGAGAAGACTAAAGGATCTTAAGACATATCTTTTCCCTTTTCATTACTTAATTATTAGGAATTTTAAATTTAGAAAAAAAATGTTTGTCTACTATGTCCTCCTTAATATTCTCCTTTAACTTTAAACTTCTAACACTTTTAAAAATTAAAAGTCTTGTAACGTAATTGGTTGGTATATTTTAATGTTTCTAAATTAATATCTTCTCCATTTATTCTATTATAAAAAAATGAAAAATTAAAAAATACCTAGAAAAAAATTAATAACCACTAATGGCCACTGGTCGGTAGCACAGGTTCTAAATTTCTAAATGAGAAGAGTCATATATGGGCCCCGCAACAATTGCAAATTCAATTCGTAAATATTGGGCAGATCCCCAGTCTGGGTCTGGGGCCTAAATTCAAGAATTGATAACTGCTTCATATGACTTGAGTCACTTGACTTATTCTACTCTTGGATTTGACAACTAAAAACAAAAACAAAATCAAGAATTTTTTTTTCAGAGAGTAACATAAATGTCTTGTTGGAAAAATCAAGTACAGTATTAGCTAATGAGCACTTCTCCGCATCAACCATTGTGGCTTGTCCACATTCGACCAACTTCAAATACAGTTCAAGTTAAATTGCATTAAAAAAAAAAAAAAATGTTGCTTTGATATATCAGGAGTGAGATCTAAAGTTATGGTCAAAATCTCAGTATGTTGGGCAGCCACATTTAGTGTTGATGGAACATGTATTCTCAAGATGGAATTCATAGTCTCTTAACGGAGATATAAAGTATTCCTTTGAGATAAGTTTAATGAGTTTGTTATTCAGAGAGTTAGGCCTAACCATTTTAGTAAGACTAAAATATATATTTATGGAATTGAATTTCATAAATATATATAATGAATAACATTAAAGGATTAAACCGGGAACTCAAGGATTAAGATGTAGTAATTTACAAAGTGACAGTCTACACTAATGACTTTGTATTACTAGGAATATTTTATGAAGGGGTTGCATGTATAATAAAGTCTTGGGATATAATTTATAGATAAGACCTAGAGTGCAACTATATTTATATAGTGGTATTAAATATAGTTAATGGTAACTTTGGGCTTGTCAAGAGTTGACAGAAAAGCCCAAGGCCTATTGGAGCTAGTGTCTTATTGGTCCCTTTTGGTCCCACTCCAAGCCACACACTTAAACCCAATTGGTAAGGCCCAAAAGGCTAGCACAATTAGATAAGTTGGTTAGATACAAAGGGAAAAACGTTCAGATTTTTCAGTGTGTGAAAAACTACATTGAGATGGTGTGTATGAGAGTTCTAGTCACTCTCTAATCATCCCTTTGTTACCAATTGAGAGACCACACATCTTGGACGTTAGTGGAATTGGAGTGAAGATTAAAAGTATTCCTGAGTACTTCAATCTTCGGTTTTGAAATTCACCGCTTCAAGGTACGATCTCTTGTTTTCAAAATTCTGAAATTTACTTAGTACGTGTTATCAATATCGAATGAAGTAGATCCGTTTAAAACTTAATTTCCGCTGCACTCATCTTCATTTCCTTCAACTTTAATGTCCATGATGGCATTAACTAATATACACCAACATTATTCTCAAACTAAATCAAAATTTTATCTCATTCCAATAAAAGTATAAGAACGACAAAAAGAGGAGACATAGTAAAGTTGTATCTCAGTTGATTGACAACAAATTTGGTGTAAGAACAACATACCATCTTCTTGGTCTGTTGGTGCCTGTAAGAAATCTTTAAATACGTAAACCTCCATTGCATTGAGAATAGGAGGGAGGGTGGAATTTTCTGTCTTATAAATAGAAAACTTGAGCTTAGGTCCCCTCACTGGCGTGCTACTACTTATAGTAGTTGAGGACAGGTAGAGAGGAACAACAGATTCCTTCCAGGAGTTGCCATTTAGATTAATGTTGAATTCTCTTTGTTCGTTCTCTTGGATGATTTCAAGTTCGGCAAAGTGCTGCTATATGTAAAATTTTAAAGTGGGATCATTAGTATCCACTTCAAAATCAAGGGAGTCATTATTCATTGGTCTGACTGCCGTGTCCATGACCATTGATGGCAGTTTATATTCAGAATGATTCACACTATCAACAGCAGAGGAGGTATCGATTGGCATTTATTGAGGAAAGTTATAAGGAAACCACATTCGATCATAAGCATCATCTTTGTACCTGAGGCATTAAAAAAAATTATCACGTACTAGTGAAAGAAGTTACTGCAAAAGAACATATTATCTAATCATCCTTGCAAACAAAAACTTGGAACTCGCCCCAAACCAGAGCATCCAAATTGGATGGACAGAATATACTATGAATAAGAGTCTAAATTAATCAAAAGTACTTCAAGATTTCAAGTAATGGTACCAAATTATCCTATATCTTATCCATCCTGGCTTAATCACTATGATAGATCCACTTGTCAAAATGGTTTAAGAGTCAAATAAATTCTTCAACATTTATAAAAGCCCTGTGGAATAGTCTCCTATTATATCCTACTTTTCTTGCCTTGGTATAGTTCTTATTTCAAATGAAACACTGCTCTATGAAAATAGTAATTTTATTTAGATAATTAGAGTAGACTTGAATATTATCATTAATGTCTGGCCTATTGATAGGGTTAGCTTTAGACAATAGAAAACTAATCTGAATAACCACAAGAAAGAACTCACCGGATTATTTGACCAGTTGTTGAACCAACATCGAAACGCCTGTACAGAACCAAGGATTTTGTAGGTGGGATTCTATAACTTGAAATATGAAAATGCCTCAGCTCTAGTGCTGATATGAAGGGAGTTCCTGAGCCAGTATTTAAGAGACAAACATTTATGTGATCCATCAAAGAGAAATGTATAATCTCCTTGATGACAATATGAGATTCATTGTCAAACTTTACTTTGTCCCAAATATTAACTCCATTATATAGATCAAATTCTGGCAACTTGTCCTGCTCATCATAATTCCCATACCTGAAGGTGGCTCTGATGAAGTAGGTAGTATCTTTGCCTTCGTGAGGTCTTATGGTGTAGCAACTCCTGTTTCCCTGCGGAAAACTTCTCACATTCCATAGATATTTTTGAAGGGTTTCATGATTGAACTTAGAAGATATGTTCTTATTCTCTCCAGAGTCGATGAAATCTTTGTCGGAAATGTATTCTATCTCAGTTTTGTCATCAGTGTATTTAAAATCATCCAGAATCCCACAACCAATGCTTATGGAACCTATAAGCCAGCAAAATTTTTAGAATAACTTTCTGTGTGTGCGTGCGCATGCGTGTGTATGTTAAGCAGATCAAATATATCAACTATGGCAAAGTTTGGAACTCAAAAGTAGGTACAAGTATATAATCTGCTAGCTATAAAATTTTAAGGGCTATGATCAAATTTTTCGGTTTCAACAGAAATGAAAGCACTGCCATTCAGTTAGAAGAAAGACACTAAAATAGGCAGACCTCATTTCTCAAAATCAAATATCTGGCTACTTCAATCAGTGGAGGAATTGACTTACCTCCTATGTCGTCTAGTTTCCTTCTACCATGTTTGTAATTACCAAACTCCCTCTCTGAAACGAAATTAGCTGAACTTACAGTAAATGCCCACAAGGAAAACACCGATGCAAAAGTTAACCACATCATTGAATCCAGAGACCATTTGTTTCCATATACCCCACCCATAATGTCGAGCAGCTAAAGAAGAACATGGAAGAGGCTATAAATCAATTGCTCCTGCTTCAGGCTTTGACATTTACACTTTATCCATCGTACGAGCTGTACGTTGCTTTGCATTGAATCTTCCAAATTTATTGCATATGTATTATGGAAAAGTAGTTGAACTCATTCAATCCAATATTGTTGTTCAATGAAATTTGTCATTCACACGTGAAAATGAAAATGGTCATCTTAAAACAGCGTGATATCATGGCTTTACAAGAATTCAGAGCTTACTCCTTACAATGTTTACTTTAACGATTGTCTTATGTTTGATTTAAAACGTTTGTCTTTGTACTAATGTATTGTACGGTGGATCACTCTTTCATGATTTATTTGCCGGTCAAGTTGTTTGGACGTTTGTCACAAGGAGTGATGGACCCGGTACCCCACCTAGTCCCTAAATATCTTCTTTTTTTTTTTTTTTTTTTGGGGGGTGGGGGGGCAATTTTTTTAATGGGAGGGGAAGATTTCATATGTAACATTCCCTCTAGAAACATAAAATATGTCGGTGACATACAAAACTCTTTAACTTTTGCTTAAATGTTTTTTTTTTTTTTTTTTGGTAGTTTTCTGCTGGTTCTTGGTTCGCTAATAAGTGAAACATTTTTTCTAGTTACTTTATGCCCTCAAATTAAGCTCTACTTTATTCACTTATCTCTTTGTTTAATATATTTAATCATAAATGAAAGAGATATTGGATTAATCATATTTTACGTGGAAAAAGAAATATTTGCCGAATTTGAATAAAAATAATAATCAACAACTTTATATCACAAAATACAAAAGGAATAGATTAAAAATATATATAAGAAATCGATTAAGTGGGTATTATTTAAGCGATATTTAAATATAAGAAAAACACTCCAACAAATTTATGTTAATTTGTATATTTATGTTATACAATTAACATAAATACATTTTATATTTATTTTAAATTTGTATCACAATTAAAATTTTATTTAATCTTTTAATTAATTTCTTTTTTTACTTATATTAACTAACATTTTGAGGAACAATTTTTTTATTTATAAATTTGTCTTTTAATTTTACTCCTTACCTCAAACTAAATTCTTGGCTAGTATTCACATGTATATATCCAATAATTTAGGAGTAATACTCCTTCCAACTCACATCATTCTCAAAGTCAGTCTCATTAATGAAATTTATAGAAAAAATATAAATTCTAATGTGATATGTTAAAAAATAAAGTGTTGTTGTTATGACATTGAATTGTAAATGTTGCATTATATTGGGCATATGAGATGGAGTATGTTCTTGTGATTTGAAAATCAATCTTGTTGACCAAGTCTTTTTTTTTTTCCCTCTCTTAACATGGCATTGTTTCTTTTCCTCTTAGCATTTGGATGATGTGTTGTATGACTAGGTACTCACTTGACACTTAATAGAGATGATCAAGAAAATCAATTTGAAAATGTACTTAAATATTGAGGATCAAAATGAAACTTTTTAAATATACTTTATAGTCTGTTTGGATTGAGAATGAAGGAAGAAGAGTAAAGTATAATATAGTAGAATTGACCTAAAATTAACCTATTTTTAGTCAACTCAACTCTACTTTCCTCCACTTTCTCTTCCTCCCCTCTCAATCCAAACGGGCCCTTAGTTTAGTAAGAAAGAAATGTTAATGTGCATTTGTTGACAAATTTTCTTTTTCTTTTAATTTTTTAATTTATTTATTTACGTATGACATTTCAAAAAGGACTATAAAAACAACTCTTTTGCGTCCACCTACAGTACAGCTTATTGACAGTTACGGGCCTTATTAGTTATTATGGCCTTATCTCTATACTGACCTGGATCAGCGAGTAATGGTGAAATAGACCCACAACCGCCTAGCTACCAAGTAGGCCCAATTGACGTGCAATAATGAGCCTATGCAATTTAATTTGGCCCACTGATGGTGCAGGTGTAGGTGGCGGTCTGCCACTGGCCAATGCTATAAAATCCAAATTTGGGGTTTATACGACCAATTTGCAAGTTGCAACAATGAGACCAAACTAAAAATAATTAAAAAGTTGCAACTATGAGATTGAGGAGACGGTATGACTTCCCGTCCTATAAAGCGTGCCTCTCTTCAGGACAAATGCATGAGATAGTTGAACGGAATTGGTAAATAACCATAAAATCTCAACTATATAGTTAGTTGTCAATAGTTTCAAACTATATTTTTTTCTAGCATTTCGAGTTTAACAAACTCGATTTAGGGGCTATAAATCAAGTATTGAATCGATTTTCATATTTTGATTGGGTCTGAGTTGACACTTTTTCCACGTGGCATCCATGTGGAAATCGAGTATCTGAGACTCGATTTCTAAGCTAATATATATATCAAACCAGCTCCACCGAAAAAAAAAAAAAGAAATCAGAGCCAGAAAGGAAAAAAAAAAAAAAAAACCGAATAAGAAGGAAAGAAGCCGAAACCAGAAGAAGAAAAAAAAAAAAAAAAACCTAGAAGCAGCCCCAGGCCGGTGAGCCGCAGGTCGGCGCTAGCCCCAAGTCGCAGCGCGACATGCGACGTGGGTCGCGCAGCCCAGATCTTCTGTTTCTTGGTTTTTTTTTTTTTTTTTTTTTTTTTTTTTTTTTTTCTCTGATGAACACATGCACTTGAGCTTGATCTTTTTCTGGGTTGTTTCTCTGTGATCTGATTGTATTTCGGCGATCTAGGTCTTCTGTTTCTGGGGTTTTTTTTTTTCTCTGATGAACACATGCATTTGAGCTTGATCTTTTTCTGGATTGTTTGTCTGTGATCTGATTGTATTTTTTTTTTTTTTGGTATTTCGGCTGGATTGTTTGTCTGTGATTTGATTGTATTTTTTTTTTTTTTTTGGTATTTCGGCTTGTACATGAGACTTGGAGAGTTCAAATTTTTTCAAATATTTTTGGTTTGGAAATCGAGTTTTAGAGACTCGATTTCCAGGTGGTCTCCATGTGGAAAAATATGCCACATCAGACCATAGAAATCGAGTATTTGAGACTCGATTTACAAGCCAAAATCGAGTCTCAAATACTCGAGATGCTACTATATAATATAGTTTGCAAACCAGATCTACTAACTAGATAGTTAGAAAAAAAAAATTAGTTTACTATTTTCCCCTAGTTTTTGGAAATGAAACGTAGATAGTAGCATGCAAATCAAGTCTACATGCATCAATCAACAAAGCTAGCAATAGCTAGCCAACATGTAAAATTTTCATGTTCAATGTTAAATTTTTATTTTATTTTTTTGGTCGAACATGTAAAGCTTTCCACAATTTTTAAATTTTTTCGATTTAATTGAAATTTATGAAACTTTAAGGAACAAAAATAGAAATTTTCCAAAATAAAAAATTTTGGACATTATTGACTAGGTCAAACCATATTTCCAATAAATTTGAAGAACGTGAGCCAAGAAACACACTGCATGATCCAAATCATTACTGTATGTAAGCTAGTTTTTGTTCCCATTGCTGGGTGTTAGAATTATGGTTAAATAAATAAATTTTTATCATTTCTTAATAGTTTAAGTTTTGGGGACATTTAGTAATTTAACATGATACCATTTAACCATAATTTTTGTAGTCTATATTTTTAGATTGGCAATCATAAACAAATGTCAGTGTGTAACATTTTATAAATTAGTTTGTCTAGTTGATTAGTGTTGGATTGATCCCTGAAATAAGACAAATCAAGTTCAGAATAGATGAAGACTCAAGATTGCAAAAAAGAGACAACTGGAATATTGCAATTCGATTGCAACTCAACAGGTTGAAATCCACTTACTTCGACCAATCAAATTGCATGTCTCAATTGATCGAGACTCAGGCAGAATTGATTCTCAACTTCTTTTATTAGTCGTTTGATTTAGGGTTTTAATAGATCTTAAGTACATATAAATACAAACCCTAGAGCACATTTTTGAAGATACAATAGGTTAATGTTTAGTACAATGTACACAGATTTAGAGTTTTTCCAAACCATTTTGAAGCTATAACTAGATCACTACATGCAAACATCAGATCCGGTTATAAAGCAAAGTTGTTGTAGTTAGTTAACTATAGCTGTTGATCAAATCTTTGAGTGGAGATCTCAGAGTCACAAATAGGGCAGATCATGTGCAACAGTCATGAATAGAATAGCCCGTGGATTCAAAGCCTATTGTACAAACATCAATTATATTAATGGATATATTACCTTGAGGATTGTTTAAATTAAATCCTCCCTAGGTTTTTTATTTTATTTTTTATTTATTTTATTTTTTTATTATTATTGCAAAACAGATAGTTTTATTGATTTTCCAGCTAGGTCATCATTTTTGTTATCTATGTGATCTGTGCTTGTTTGATATGTTAATCATTTTAATCAAAAGCATAATTAAATAAGTAATTATTTATTTAAAATTTGATTAATTTTGTGACAGCCTAAAACCCTAAAAATTCTAATATGCATTAAGCCACTAACTCCCTATATCCCAATGGAAGCCAATTTTGCAAAGAAACCACTTTTTTAAGTATCACCTCATTAAGCTATATGTTTTGAATTAAAAATAGCAATTTTCATTCCACGAGAATCATAATGTCATACATTTTTAGGAGAAATCTTCTAAAAAGAAATAGGAACGAATTTTTTTTCCTTTTTTATTTATTTATTTTTTTTCAAAAGAGAACAATGAAAAGCAAACACAAGGATAAAAGGAATTTGACACAAGCTGACTTTAAAACTATTAACATCAACCAGAGTCTTTCCAGCTCCGGAGGAGGGATGAAATCCAATTAGGTAGAAGTAAACTTTGTCCAAACTTTACAACAACGCAGTGAACAATTCTGACAACATGTCGATCAATGTGCAAGCACTCTAACTTGTTTTTTATACTGCTATGATGAGAATTTATGATTAAAGCATACTAATGGTTATTTAAATTCTTTGAATATGTTCTTAATATTCTTAAATGTTCATATGCGATCTTTATATGTTCTTGGTTGTTCATCACATATTCATGCATAACACTAGCTTTAATCTTAAATCTACGTCCAAAATATAAAAAAAACATGTTAGTTTCATAATTCTCCCAAATCCTTGAATCTAGGATTTCACCATTCACACACACTCACTAAAATTTATTTTTCAATCAAAATGCAATGATTAATAAATGAAATTTGGATTTATCACATACACATACATTAAACTCAACATGCAAATTGATTGATAAAATATTGGATGATATGATACGAATGTTGGCCTAACATCTTTCCATCTTGTAACATAGCCTCTAAGCTTAGATTAAAGGTTAGAAAATCAAATGCTTATTCATATAATTTTCAATCTTTAGATTGTAGTTAGGCATTCCTCAACACCAGCTTGCCCATATGATCCTTGCTAAACTCTAGCTTTGCATTTCAAACCAAAAGCTGCATCGTATCAACCTTTGGTCAGTTGGGTGAAGGAGGCAGCCACTTTATGAAGGGAAGAGGTTGACAAATTTCTATGCGAACAGTTTATGACATCTGCACGGACTCACAGAGTTGTCTAGGGATTTGGATCATCATTATTTCTATTTTGATGTAGGACCAACTATAGGGTAGATTTTTATTGGTTGTTAATGTTTGAATTTTTATGTATTTTCTATTTTAGGTGATAGGGTTATTTCCTTGATTATAGATGTTTTTAGGAAAATTAATAAGTACTTCCAAAATACGGTCATGTGGTGCTCTCTCTCTCTCTCTCTAAGTATGTTTTAAATATAATTTTCATAAAAAAAATTTAGCTATTATTCTTTTTTGAGATAAGGCATAATCTTAATCATTTATTAAAAGATAATAAATATTAGGTTTAAAGAACTTATAATATAGTAGAGTTCTCTAGGAACTCCAAGGGATTTTTTTTTTCCTTCTTTTTTTTATGAGAAGACTAAAGGATCTTAAAACATATCTTTTCCCTTTTCATTACTTAATTATTAGAAAATTTAAATTTTTTTTTTTTACAAAAAGATGATACAGGAGGAAGACAAATGTGATTATATCTCCTTTAACTTAAAACTTCTAACACTTTTAAAAATTAAAAGTCTTGTAACTTAATTGGTTGGTATATTTTAATGTTTCTAAATAAAATATTAGAGTTTAAATATCTCCTCTATTTATCCTATTAAAAAAAAAGAAAAAAAGAAATGCAACTAATGGCCACTGGTCGGTAGCACAGGTTCTGAATTTCTAAGTGAGAAGAGTCATATAAGGGCCCCGCAACAATTACAAATTCAATTCGTAAATGTCGGGCAAAGCCCCGGTCTGGGTCTGGGGCCTAAATTCAAGAATTGATAACTGCTTCATATGACTTGAGTCACTTGACTTATCCTACTCTTGGATTTGGCAACTAAAAACAAAAACAAAATCAAGAAAAAACTAGTTTCAGAGAGTAACATAAATATCTTTTTGGAAAAATCAAGTAGAGTATTAGCTAATGAGCACTTCTCTACATCAACCATTGTGGCTTGTCCCCATTCGACTAACTTCAGATACAGTTCAAGTTAAATTGCATAAATAAATAAAATAAATAAATAAATAAATAAATAAAATAAAATAAAATAACCATCCAAGGTCAAGTCTTGGTAGGTTTCTAACTTCAAAATACAGTTCAAGTTAAATTGCATAAAGAAAAAACCCAACCAAGGTCATGTCTTAGAAGGTTTCTAACTTTGCACAGCGAAGTATATTTTAGAATGAGATTAAGGCATTTATAAATCTCTAACTTGCTTGGTCTCCTGCGCTTATAGAACACATAAGGATTCTGGTGGTTCATTAGTGAACTCTGAGAAACTATGGAAGTAAATCGTGGTGCAACACTTAAACATGAATATTTTCAGTTTTGGATCTTTTACTGTCGTTGAGTATATTGATATGCAATTCATATAAAATATATTCTTTATATTTCTTTATCTAATATTTATGTTTTATTCTTAATTTTTTAAATTTAATTTTCCTTTTAGGTAATTAAACTTTATAATTATATTACATTGATAATTATTTTCAAATTATAATGGATTCACCCATGATCATACTACTATAATTATATTACATTGATAATTAAACTTTATAATTATTTTCAAAAACGGTATTCATAGATGAAAGGAAGGTAAAAATATTTATCTATGATTTTTTTTTTTTTTTGAGAAAATATCATTTATGATTTTTGAACTGTGTACTTAAGAATTTATGTATTATTTAACTTTTATTGCTGAGTATTTTGTAATTTATTCTCTTGTAATGAAAGGAAGGTAAAAAATAATATGATCATGGGTACATTTGGCGTGGACTAAATGCCTGTTTTTTAAGAAAAACACAAAGTGACCTGTATTTGGCCCCACGACTTCCGACAATTTGTGTTTTTGAAAATGCGAAAATTAAAATTACATTTTCAAATAGAAGCTACTACCAGTTTTTTTTTTTGGGTAAACCCCATATTTAAAACAATGATCACATCTTCACAACGCCTTATTTTAGCATATAAATTCCAAAAGTGTCCTCTACTTATTGACAGTATCATCAAATCTCTTATTAAACATCAAATCTTTTATTTAATTATAAAAAATTTTACCAGTTAAATTAATTGAAACTCACTAATCAACCAAACCTACTCACAATATGTTTAGGGACAACCCATTTCTAACGCTAATTTGAATATAACCTGACCTAATCCAACCCGTTCACCAAGTCTAACTATTACACCGTGATCTCCCTCTCACACGTCACGCTTCAAGAAATGTCTTCAAGAAAGAAAATTGTTAGATTGCTAAAGGAATAGGCCCACTTGTGTGAGTTAGGGCCCACATGTTGGGGTATGTCTTATTGGCCAGACGTTTACGATACTCTCTCCTGTGAATATAAGTCGGCAATTAATTGACGAAAAGTTGCTTGTTAGGAACGCAAGTCAATCGGGTGCATTTGGCCCCGTAATTGTGCGGGCTAAAAGCCTGTTTCAAAGAAACTAGCATCTGAGCACATGCTTACGCGCATACTCAAAGACCCTTCTATTTTTTTGGATTAAATTTAATAATTTGTATAAATTATAATTTGCATTTTTTTTTAGAGAGTTTTAACTTATGGCGTCTACTCTTGATAATAGCTCTTTATTACTAGACCAAGACACTAATCAATTTTAGGTGTAGGCGGGGGGTTTGGATTGAACTCCAGATCTTTTATTTAACCGACGTGTACGATACTTTCTCCCATAATTCACGGTACACAAGTCAATATTTAAAGTGAGCGGAAAAAGGTGAATTACGTGGATGAGAATGTGTGCATATCTCTCTCCTATGAATATAAGCCGGCAATTAATTGACGAAAAGTTGTTTGTTAGGAACACAAGTCAATGGGGTGCATTTGGCCCTGTAATTGTGTAGGCTAAAAGCCTGCTTCAAAGAAACTAGCCTCTGAGCACACGCTTACGCGCATACTCAAAGGCCCTTCTATTTTTTGGATTAAATTTAATAATTTGTATAAATTATAATTTGCGTCTTTTTTTTTTTTTTAGAGAATTTTAACTTATGGCGTCTGCTCCTGATGATTGCTCTTTATCACCAGGCCAAGATACCAATTAGTTTTAGGTGTAGGCGGGGATTAAATCCCAAATCTCTTATTCAACCATCAGAGAATTTATCAGTTGAGCTAACTGGAACCCATGTATAAATTATAATTTGAGATTACTATATTTTTCAATAAAAATATCTAGGGGTGTGATGAAAAAAATATTTCATCCATAAATGCATAACACTCATCACACCCCTAGATATTTTTGTGATTGGAAAATGTAGTAATCCCAAAAAATTTATGCAAATTATTAAATTTTACCCAAAAAATCGAAGGGCCTCTAAGTATGCGCGTGAACACGTGCTCAGAGGCTAGTATTTCTTTAAAAAAATATCACACCACCAAATACCACAAATAACTAAGCATGAATTTATGAAATTAGTCAAAATTAAAGCTACTAAAAGTATCTAATAGGCTACCACTTTATTTGAAAACTCAAAGTAAAATACAAATTCTACAAACTCAATGGAAAAATACCGTGTGAAATAAAAAGGGCTTGTATAAATTATTACGTGCGTGCAATGGGTTTTTTTTTTTTGGATTTAGTGTCATAAATTAATTCAAAAAAATGATGTAAAATGAAAACTTATCTCACATTTCACATGAAATGTGACCAACATCACCCAATGCAAAGGACTAAAACATCATTTAGAATCAATAAATCATACATCCCAATAAAGTTAATTTTTGCACATTGAAAAACATAAAAGTAAAAGGTTGGATTAATTTCCAACTAAATATAGTGAGCAATGAGATATCTAAAGCCTTATCTTTCAAACACTCAGATAGTTAGGTTTATTACAAAAATCAAGTGAAAATGAAATGACCAAATGGATCAAGAGAGCAACAACACCCAAGTTAGTTTTTTGTCCATTAAGTTTAGACAATTTTCATATTGTTGTATAGACGCAATCAACAGAACAAAAGCAAAGATATTGAGAGTAAGAATTTTATCTTGTACAGGAGGAAAAAATTAAAGAAGAGAATGTGTGAGAGAGAAGAAAGAGATGTAATATGGATGCAAATTGCTTTCTTTATCACAATCTTTCCACCAAACTTAATGAAATTACACCTCTCATCGTTGAAACACTAAAGAGAATCAAATAAACAACCAATTAACTTCATATCAGAGGTGAAGTGAATAATTAATTTTTTTTTTATTAAAAATGAGAGTTATCAACCTAGATTGAAATGTAAGCCCAGAAGTTTATTTGTAGGTTGTTCCTTGTAGAGAAAGAGAAATAGATGTCCATATTCAAAAAAAAGAAAAAAAAAGAAAAGGAGAGAAATAGATCAATCCGTGGGGTTGGTGACTTTTTTATGGATAAGTCTTCAATTTGTGGAAGATATCTATTAGTAGTTTTGTGTTAATTTTAAATTTTGAATAAAGAATGTGTAGACATGTGATGATAAGGGTGAAAAAGGAGAAAATCAGATAAAAGTGGATTTGTGGAGGGAAGAGAGAAAAATGGAAGGTCTTTTATATTTTATATATAAATTAGAAAGAAAAACGGAATTTTTTTTTTTTTTAAGTGGGGTGGGAAGTTTTTTTGTTATTAGAAACAGGCTGCCTTCAAAAAAGAAACAGCCCGTTGGAAGTTTTTTTTTTTTTTTTGGTGGAAAGTTAAAAGGAGATTTTTGTGGGTTTTTGTGTTTTTGTATGACTATCATAGTAGGGTGTTTTTTTTTTTTTTTTTTAATTATAAATAAAGTATTTAAAATAAAAAAAAAAAAAAGGTTAGTGGGTGATTGTTTCTATTTTGTAGGCAATATTTTAGTACAAGTTAGACATGTATTTTTACCAAATTATCTTTTAGTTTCATCTCTACTTAAACCTAGAGAAATAAGAGCATTTTGGATAAAAAAAAACCTGGTCCAAACAAGAGAAGCCCCTTAAATAGTAGTATAGAAAATAGTAGTATAGAAACACAAAGTGACTTGTGTTTGGCCCTACAATTTCTAACAATTTGCGTTTTTTAAAACGCCAAAAAACTGCATTTTCAAATTGAAGGTACTATGAGACTCCTTTTTTTTTTGGTAAATGTTGTATTTTAAACAACAATCACGTCTTCACACTGCATTTTTTTAGCGTGTAAATTCCTTAAATATCCTCTACCTACTTGCAATATGTATAGGGACAACCCATTTTTGACACTAATATAAATGGAATCCGACCTAATCCAACCTGTTTACTAGGTCTCTATATACCTAGATTTCCCTCTTGCACGTCAGGCTTCAGGAAATGTCTTCATGAAAGAAAATTGTTAGGTTACTGAAGGACTACGGGACAATGACTTTGAACTAAATGTCTTCATTAAATACTTTAGGAGTAATTCTCATTTTTCTCTCATTATACTCATAGTAAGTCTACTTAATTACCACCGCACACCATTGGTGTGATGATCACTATACAAGTATAAATGCTTCTGAGGTGTGGGGGACAAGGGTCGGGGTTTAAGTCTCCAGGAGGAAGCTTCACACATATATACACTTAAATTATGTTAGAGTAAAATTCTATCTTGTAAAAAAAAAAAAGTCTACTTAATTAAATTTATGAAAAAAATTAATTAATTTCAATGTGATTGTCAAAAAAATGTGTGGTAGTTATGACATTGAATTGTAAATGTCATGTTATATTGGATAAATGAGATTCAGTATGTTCTTGTGATTTGAAAATCAATCTATTCGACTAAGTCTTTGTGGGCCTCTTTTTTTTTTTTCTTTTTTTTTCTCCTTAATATGACATTCTTTCTTTTCCCCTTAGTATTTGGGTGACATGTTGTATGACTAGGCATGCATCATCTGCTCACTTAACACTTAACAATCAGGTTACTCACAAAGATGAACAAGAGAATCGTCTTGCAAAATATACTCAAAAGCAGAGGATCAAAATGAAACTTTTAAAATATAATTTTTTTGTAAAGAAAGATATGTTACTGTGCATTTGTGGGGGAAAAAAATTCTTTTAATTTATTTACTTATGTACAAATTTTCAAATAAGGAAGTGTTACATCTACAATATTTTTCACAATACTTTCATAATAAATCATATGAGGTAAGTTGTTATTGATTTTAATTTGAATTCACAACTTAAATTACTTTTTTACCCACTCATAACAATCAATAACAACTTGTTATTTAGAATATCTTTTTCCTTTAAAAAAAAAAAAAAAAAAAAACTCAACTTTTCCGATACAACTATGAAAAGTGAAAACTACACACATTGCGTCTGCCAACAGCTTATTACGGCCTTATCACTATACTGATCTGGATCAGCGAGCCGATAGTGACTTAATAGTTTGCCAATGATCTATTTAATTGTTCAATGGCCCATGCAATAAAATCCAAATGTGAGCTCCATGAAATCAATTTGCAAGTTGCAACCTTGAATGACACTTTTTTTTTTTTAAAATAAGTTGCAACCATGAGACCAGAGACCTAGTCAATAACATGCAAATTAAGTCTATATGCATCAACCAACCAAGCTAGCAACAGGTAAAATTTTCATATGTTCGATGTTAAAATCATTTTTTTTTTCCAGGTGGATTTTGGGGCTCATACTTAGAAGGCTTTTCACACTTTCTAAATTTTTTTTGATCCAATAGAAATTAATGAAACTTTAATTACCAAAACCAAAAAGTTTGGACATTATTGACTAGGATGAGTCCTGTTGTCTCAGACAGTGGCTCTTCACATTTAGTTGTAGAAGTTGAAGCTGTTGTAGTGGTGAAAGCTTTGGAATTTTCTTTGGAAATAGGTACTATAGAGATTCTGAGGGAGACTCAAAGCCTTCTTCTTCTTCTTCTTCTTTTTTTAATTTTTTTAATTTTTTTTTTTAATTTTATGTAATGGTTCATTGTTCACCATCTTGTTTTGACTCTCAACTCCAAGCACTTAAAATATTTTAAAAGTAAATTAAAATGATGTGCTCTCTCATGACTTAACCAAAATGTCAAATAAATTCACATTTTTACACTATCCTTTGGATATATTTTTTTTCTAGGGAGGAAAATCCACTATGCTTAGGAGATTAAGCCATGATAGCTCATTTTTCTTTTTACACTTTGCTTTTAATTTTGGTAGGTAAAACATGTAATATTTTTGTTACTATTAGCACATTTATTAAGCTTGATATAGGGGTTTATACATCTATCAATTTATAAAATACTTCTTTGCATGTAGAACATATTAATAATTTTTTTACAAAATATAACATAACATAATATATACCATGTAAAATAAATTTGAGACTCAGACCTCTCCTTCTGATTTGTAGTCCCTACTCAATGTCAAATTTCAAACTTCTAACCACACCCTAGACCCATAGACCCGGTAAAGTTAAATATAAGGGCCCCACAACAATTTCAACTTAAATGCGTAAATGTCAAGTTGAAACCTACTCTCTGGGCCTCGGACCTAAAGCCAAGAATTAATGTTTGCTTGGTATGACTTTTATCCTACTCTTGGACTCAGACTCGGCATCCTAGAACAAAAATAAAAATAAAAAAAGAAGAAAGCAAAACATTGTCCTGTACTCTTCAAAAAGTTCCCAAATCACGCTAAACCCCCAGCGTTTGGGATTTATCCTCAACATTGTGATATGGGAATCTTTGAATTTAGGCCCAGGAATCTCCTGCCTTCGAACTTGGAAGTCCTATTTAAAATTGACTGATATACGTAGTCCTCCAACAAGTAATACTGTTGAATATTAGCTCTGATACCATGTTGAATATTAGCTCTGATACCATGTTAAATGGAGAATATTATCAAACGCAATATGTTATACCATGTTGTGTATGCTAGAGTGGATGCGGAAGATGAAGCATAGAATAGGAACATCAAGAACACGAAGGTTACGTGGTTCAGTCTTGACGGCCTACATCCACGGAGGAATCCCTTAAGGGCTACATCTTTATTGTGTAGGAGTGTAGTACAATAACCTATGTTACAATGAACCCTAACATGAGTATATATAGGCGACTAAACCCTAGACTACTAGTACAAGCAGGAATGGGCTTGGGCCTATTACATTGGGCTAATATCTGTCTAATACAAAAAGACAGTTCAACCAAAATAAATAAATAAATAAAATAACACAAATAAAAAATTATTTTTTAAAAATCATGTTAACGGTTGTTTTTAAAGAAATTAATAATAAACTATATTAAGAAATTTTAAAAACCACTTTTATGGGAAAAAATTTAATTGTTATATCATTTTTTTCATAAAATATTTTTAAAAATAGTTCTTAGATCAATGTTTTTAGAACATTCATTAACATTTTTTTTTAATAATAAAAAAATAAATTGTCTTTTAAACAACATTTTGTTAATTACGAAGGTTTTTATTTTTAAATAAAAAAACTACTATATATTAAGAGGAAAGTATCATGTAACGAATTTAAAATATTAAAACTTGTATTTTCTTCTGGTTGTCCGTCCCATCAGAAGCCTTATCGGCACTCAAGTGGCTCACTCTAACCAACGTTATCCTGCCAAGGGGTTACCTCCCCATTAATGCGGCCAGGGGGGTTGGTTGAGTGCATTCAATGCGATAGTGACAGCTTACTTTGGGGTTAACCTCTCCCCAAAATCACCTTTGTCAGGCCGAGGACAAGGTATCCTCGGCGTGGATCCAGGAGAATAGGCTTCCCCCCCTTCTCCTCAGAAATAGCTTGCGCTCCTCGGCATGGGCCTTGGGCCTGCTATATGATGGGCCGAGGCTATCAGGCCCATGGACCCCACAATATTAATAGGTGTTTTTAGAGAAATTATTAATAAACCATATTAAGAAATTTTTAAAACCACTTTCGTGGGAAAAAATTTAATTACTATATCATTTTTCCAATAAATTTTTTTATAAAAATAGTTTTTAAACCAATGTCTTTAAGGCATTTATTAACGTTTTCTTTTTTTAATAATAAAAAAATAGACAGTCTTTTAAACAACATTTTGTTAACTACGAAGGTTTTTATTTTATTTTTAAAAAAAAAACTACTATATATTAAGAGGAAAGTATTATGTAACGAATTCAAAATATTAAAACTCGTAGAGTGAAATTATAAAACTTTAATGTATTTGCATGCATATTTTGTGATGTGGATATATTCAAATTTTTTTCTTAAATTTTTTATAATTTAAGTTTTTTTAATGATCATCCTAAACAAATTTCTTAGAGCCGTCATTGGAAATTAGAGAAATATATGGGTGGGGTCATCCTCTATTTCTTTCCTATGAATAAAAGTAGGCAATTAATTGTCAATGACTAAAAGTCGTTTGTTAGTAACACAAGTAATTGATGTAGCTAAGAATTTGGGCCTTAAATAGTATACATCTTCCTTCTGAGTAGAGCATAATATGCCAATAAAGATCATCATGGATTACACCCTAGAATTAATTTTCGTTCTGAAAGCATGGCGTGTGGTTGTTTTGGTGATTGGTATTCTTGGAAATTGGAAACTAGCTAAAGGAGACAATGAGCATGCTGGAAGAAAACTTGTTGATCATGTTCCAGGTATGTCATTCATCTTGAAACCTCATTCAATTCTCTATCTCTCTCTTCAGAAACTAGCTTTTAGACATGCTTGCTTGAACATATTCCCGTAAATAGCCATAAATATTTCATATTATTTTTGCTTCTAATAGAATGGCAGAAAGTATACACCCATGAGATTTTTTAAGATTTTTTTTTCTTCAAATTTTATAATTCAATAAAACAATGGATCAGGGAAGGTTTAAATTCTGATTCTTTTAATCAAAGAGGGTAGATTATATATGTGTTAAATTGCTCTTCCAAAAGCTTAAACTATCAAAAAATGAAAATTTTAATTATTTAACCACATATTTCTAACAATATGCCACTAACTTACAAGGATGTTGACAACTATTCAAGAATCTTAACATCTTAATGATAGAGATATCATATATTAACACAAGTTTGTTAAAATTGGAATCCTATGTCAAATCATTGGGGGTCGGACTGGATTGGATCATGAAATGTAAAATTCTACTATTTTTTCACTTTTTGAAAAATACATTGGTAACTTTGTATGTTGACTAATCACTAAATTTATAAATTTATCTAAAAATAATAATAATAAAGTTATGTATCAAGAGTTTAGTTTATTTTCAGTACTTTTTTTAACTGGACATCTTCTTTTATTTTAAATATACAATGACAAGTGGTAGTTGGTTTAATCTCCACATTTTATTTAGTTAGTGGGTGATGTAACAGTTTCTCATTAAAACAAAAAAAGATTTCAGTTAAAAAAGTACTGAATGTAAGTCAAACTCATGCATCAATATAATGTAATTTGTATATATACTGGAGGTAAACAAAACATATATACTTAATTTTTTAGAGAGAGAGAGAGAGAGATTCCATTACATAGCAGAATATGAGTAGTTTCTTATCATGTACTTTCCTTCAAATTTTTCAAAATTTAGAAAGCTTTACTATATATACATTGAATTTTTCACCCAAAAAAGAAAAATAAATAAATAAATACTAACTCTCTATCACACGCTCACTTCATTGGAACCAGCCACAACACAAAAAGTGCACTAACTTCATGTGCCTACAGACTTTTTATTTATTTTATAGCTCCCCTCCCCCTTTCCTTGAAAATATTGATTAAAAGTATGTGCCTACATACTAGGTACAGTCTTGTTTTTGTCCTTGGACCTTTGTAATACGTATTCAGGAAGAACATATATGTAAATGTTACTAGTTTCTTTTCTTATCTATCTAAACACGTGTAGCAGAAACCAAAATACAAATGACAACCCGAGAATCACTTTATCATTTTAAGAAAATAAAGTGGCCCTAAAAGAGAAAATGGTGTTAAGTGTAACTATGATATTATGTAAGAGAGGCATTATATACCATGGTTACATGACCCAAAAAAATATCCACGAAAATATTATAATTTTTTAAAATTAAGTGCTGAAAACTGCCCAAGTTCCTCGAAATTTGACAACCACAAAACCCTCAACTCTGCTAAGGTTGGGCAGTTTTGTGATTTACTCGTTCGTGCTTAAAACTTAAAAGGGATAGCAAATTTTTGCAAAGCATATGGAAGGGTAGGTGCATAATCTATCGCAATTTTTTTTTTTTTTAATTTAATTATTTTGAATTTCAAACTCAAATTCTTCTTGACTTTTCCATATTGATTGGTGTGTTCTAAATTTATATATATATATATATATATCTCTCTTTTTTGGCATTATATATCTAGGATTCATAAGCATTGATTGTGGGGCTACCAAAGATTACTTGGATGATGTCAGTGGTATACTCTACAAGTCAGATACAGGTTTTATAGATACTGGGACAAATTCCAACATATCCCCCGGGAACTACTATCCATATCTGTTTGGTGGGCGGCAAATAAGAAACCTGAGAAGCTTTCCACAGGGAAAAAAGAATTGTTACACCTTGAAACCTGAACAAGGCAAAAATAGTAATTATCTCATTAATTTTTTCTTTTATTATGGAAATTATGACAACAAGAATAAAATTCCAAAGTTCGACGTGTATGTCGGGGTTAAGTATATGTTCACATTGGATCTCGATCAGGATGAGGTACATACTCTGAGGCTTTTCGATGTGATTCATGTTCCCACGTCAGACGTCATATACGTATGTTTCATAAACACTGGGTCTGGAATACCTTTTATTTCTGCCTTGGAGCTACGTCCTCTGGACAAGACCCTTTATCCGTTTGACTTTGGAGCGTTAAAATTCGGCTGGCGATTCGACCTTGGAACCACCACAGATCAACAAGAGTACTTTCTTAGGTAAATCAGTTACAATTTTGTTCTTTGATTTTCTTTTTATTTGAAACGTCAAAGTACACAAACTATACTTGAGGTTTGGCTCAAAGCTAACTATATCAAAACTTTTAAAAATATTCAATTAATTTGTTCTCTACCCACAAAAAGTCACTTAACACTATATGAAAATTCTTTTGATCTTCATTCTTCCTTCTCTATCTTGGGCTTCTATTTATTTATCTTCGGCTTCTATTTATTTATTGTCGGCTAAAACACTCCATCACAAGAGAAATTATACAGTCTTCTCGGTGGATCATGGTACTTGTCCACAATTCTACTAAAAACTTCTCACATATTTAAAATTATTGAGTTAGTAGTTAGTGTCTGTTTAAATTTTTTTTTTAACTCGGAAATTTTAAATAGACGAGAATCTTTTAGTAGAATAGTGGACAAATAACGTGGTTCATCATGAAAATATTATAATTTCTCCCCTAGTAGAGTGGTGGAGGTAGAAAATTTTTCCAAGAGAGAAGCAAGGGCGGCTGCACTTGTAAGTCAAGGGGATCAAATGAACCTCCTGACTTGAAAAAAAAAATTATATATATAAAATATTTTTTTATTAATTTAATTACCCTTAAAATTATTTTTGCACAACTTGGCTTAAATCTTGCATACCTAAAAAAAAAAAAAAAAAAAAAAAATTTATGAGGAAAAAAAAACAAGTAATGTTTTGGACAGTTTTGTCATTTACTCGTTTGTGCTTAAAACTTAAAAGGGATAGCAAATTTTCGCAAAAAGCATATGGAAGGGTAGGTGCATAATCTATCGCAATTTTTTTTTTTTTAATTTAATTATTTTGAATTTCAAACTCAAATTCTTCTTGACTTTTCCATATTGATTGGTGTGTTCTAAATTTATAAATATGTCTCTCTTCTTTGGCATTATATATCTAGGATTCATAAGCATTGATTGTGGGGCTACCAAAGATTACTTGGATGATGTCAGTGGTATATTCTACAAGTCAGATACAGGTTTTATAGATACTGGGACAAATTCCAACATATCCCCGGAGAACTACTATCCAAATCCGGATTTTGGGCAGCTATCAAGAAACCTGAGAAGCTTTCCACAAGGAAAAAAGAATTGTTACACTTTGAAACCTGAACAAGGCAAAAATAGTAATTATCTCATTAATTTTTACTTTTATTATGGAAATTATGACAACAAGAATAAAATTCCAAACTTCGACGTGTATGTCGGGGTTGATTATATGTTCACATTGGATCTCGATCTCGTTCAGATATATACTCTGAGGCTTTTCGATGTGATTCATGTTCCCACGTCAGACATCATATACGTATGTTTCATAAACACTGGGTCTGGAATACCTTTTATTTCTGCCTTGGAGCTACGGCCTCTGGACAAGTCCCTTTATCCGTTTGACTTTGGAGCGTTAAAATTCGGCTGGCGATTCGACCTTGGAATCACCACAGATCAAAACCAGCACTTTCTTAGGTAAGTCAGTTACAATTTCGTTCTTTGATTTTCTTTTTATTTAAAACGTCAAAGGACACAAACTATACCTGAGGTTTGGCTCAAAGCTAATAATATCAGAACTTTTAAAAATATTCAATTTGTTCTCTACCCACAAAAAGTCACTTATCACTATTTGAAAATTCTTCTGATCTTCATTCTTCCTTCTCTATCTTTGGCTTCTATTTATTTATTATTGGCTAAAACACTCCATCGCGGGAGAAATTATATAATACTCATGATAGACCACAATACTTATCTATAATTCTATTAAAAAATCCTTACACATTTAAAATTGTTGAGTTAGTAGTTATTGCCTGTTTAAAATTTTTTTTTCTAACTCAGCAATTGTAAATAGACAAGAATATTTTAGTGAAATAGTAGACAAATAACATGGTCCATTATGAAAATATTATAATTTCTCCCCTAGAAGAGTGGTGGAGCTAGAAAATTTTTCTTTGAGACAAGTTGTGAACCTAAAAAGAAATAAAAAGTTTTCTATTTATAAAAAAAAAAAAAAAAGTTTNGGTGAATTTAAGGTCACCACTCTCAAGTATCCACTATTATCAATCACAAGTGGTTACAAGTATAAGGAATATTACTAAACCCTTTGGCCTATCCCGAAATACCAACCTACAGTTGTACCCTTTCTCTAATACCCAATTGGACTTGTATTGTAGCGATAATCTCTCTGTTCAATGCACGAATCCCTGTACCTGACTAACTAATGATGCATAGATCACAGTATGTGATTAACACACAAACTTGAAGAAGATGTTGGCTGCAAAGTTTTTCAGTTCATTAACAATGAAGATCAAGAAGCTCCTTGGTCACAAAACTTTTGGCGCAAAGACGCAGTAGATTCTACAGAGAGAATGATGAACTAGAGCAATTTCTGTCTCCGGTCACACAATGTATGTAGGGATTCTCCAATTCCTTGTGAGTACCCATTGTGACGGCCTTTAAAATAATCCTTATATATGTCTAAGGTTGTGAGAAAAGAAACCCGACACAAATACTCAAGGATATGCGTGTAATCAGATCTGAAAAGTCTGATTTCGTAATTCTCGACAGATACAACTTGTGTTGAGCTTCAACATTAAATCTCGATAGATACAGCTTCAGTCGAGTTTAATGAACAACACTTTTTTACTTGTTTCTTGGACAAATTTGCATGGTTTTAATACTTGACTTAAACAACATGTTTCTTGAAGTCTTAAACCATCATAGATCTACCTAAATATAAGTAAAGTGCGTTTTATCAAATGATTAGTTAATTTACATCAAATATGTCCCTAACAATAAGTAAAACACCAAATTATCCAAGTCATAATATGCAATAGAATAACATTACATTCTTGTAAACTATATTTATATGGAATAGAATAACATTTAACAACCATAGAAAAAAAAAAAACTTAATAAATAAATAAATAAATAAAATATATATATATAAGAGAGAGAGAGAGAGAGAGAGAGAGAGAGAGAGAATAAATTGATAAAAAGAAGCATTAAAATAAAAAATATAGTCATAAGTCAAATACCAAATTATCCAAGCCATGATGTATAATAAAATAACATTATATTCTTGTAAACTATATTTATATGTAATAGAATAACATTTAATAATCATTGAAAAGAAAAGAAAAGAAAAAGATAATAACTTAATAACACAAAACAAAATTGTAGCCCAGAATAAAATTCTAAAGAATTAATCTAAAGTAGAGATACATAAATGAAAAATTAACACAAAAATAAAACATGAGAGAGAGAGAGAGAGAGAGAGAGAGAGAGAGAGAGAGAGAGAGTAACAACCAATTTGATGTGAGAAAATATGTACATAATGTGAGAGAAAATGTCATATTTATAATAATAGAATGGAGATAAGTTACCATGGCTTTTGAGTGGAGTTGTGGTGTGCCTTTATATTAGAACTCCTTTCCCTCTCCCTTGTGTGTGTGTGTATTTGTTTCTCAAAAAAAAAAAAAAAAGAATGAATAATTGTCTCACATTGCTTAAGAGAATGTGTTGTGTGTAGTATTATAACTTGCCACACCCTCCCTTAAAAGTTACCATTACTTTTGAGTAGAGTTGTAATGTGCTTTTGTATTAGAACTTATTTCCCTCTCCCTTGTGTGTGTGTGTATGTGAAAGAAAAGAAAAAGCGGAAGAGATAGAGGAAGAGTGACATTAAGGTTGAGAGTAGTGAAGAGATAAAAAGGTAAAAGAGAAGTTATGGTTAAAAGTAGTGGGGAGAAATGGGAAATAAATAGATGATGTGGCTGTTGATATGGATCAATGGGAGCGTAGCAACAATAAATGCTATGCTTTAACTTTTAAATATATATAGATATAGATTAAAACCAATATATTGTATTTATTTTGTTATATAATATTTATGTTTGCCCACAATATTATTGAATACTTTGAAACTTGATTTTCTTAATTCATATTTTATTAAAAAATTTGTATAACACTATAAGATTATAACATATTATAATATTTATTGTTAAAATTAAGTAGATTTTATTTTTTAAATTAACTAAATGATTTATATATTCAAATTCGGCAATCCATCTGTGATTCTTTCCCCTTTTTGTAGCGCGTTTCTTTGCAATCATATACATTTAAATCTATTATTCTCAATCATTTCAAAGAAAAAATATATCAAAAGTGTTGCAAATTTTATTACATGAAGAATGAAGCATAAGTGAAAGAAAATTATTATTGGGGAATTGTTATGACACGGACAATATACTTCCTTAATTTAGCAATTGGTAAGTCTAATTACTTCATGCTCAACTTTTATATATATATATACATATATAATTTTGTTTTTTAGAGTTGCAAATTCTTTTGGTTAAAAAAAAATGTTACTTTTATCTAATACTTAGAATTTATAAGTTAGATAATTAAAATTTATTGTCTGTTTGGATAAAGCATTTCAGCATAAAATAAATTTGGTTAAATTAGTTTGATCTTGAGTACAAATTTTAATTATATTAGATCATTTTTTGTCTCTTTTTTTTTTTAATTTTTTTTTACAAATTCTCTAATTTGGCTTTGTAGATATCAATACTTATCAAGTAAAAATTTATTATATATAAATATTGTCAAACTTTCTTCCGCACTGCAATAGTTAGTAACAATTGTTAAACTATAAAATGAAAACTTTTGATTTTTTTGTTAACTTTTTATAATGTAGTGGCAAAAGCTTTTGAAGATTTACCACTTACCACATCATCATTCTGATATATATATTTTACTTTGGTTTTTAGAGTTTCAAATAGTATTCAACTATGTTAGTTTAAACTAATTAGAATTCAGCATATTTTTGGCTAAAGCACCAAACACTAAAATAATTCTAATTAATTTCTTTTGATCTTTTCTAAGTAAATTATAACTAAACTAGGTAAGTTATTTTTATACAAACTCTCTATTAACTTCTTTATTTATTATACCTATTAACAAAATATTTATCACGTATAAAATTTTTTATAGAACTTTCTCGTACATTACATGTGTTAGTAACTGATACAATAATATTATAAAAGTCACAAACTAGAAGTCTGTTTACGTAAAGTGGTAATATTTTCTCTATGACGAGTGGTTATATCCTCTTTAAGCCAAGTTAATTCCCTTTATTTAAATTATATAAATATTTTGAATTTTTGGAGTGGTTTCTAATTAAATCTTAAATTATAAAACATATGAATTAAAATCATTAAATTTTTAATGAATTAAATCCACGCACTCAATGAGTAAATATTAACTAAGATTAACCAATATTCACATAAATTTTGACTAAAACCTATCTAAAGGTATACCCAAAAAAAAAAAAAAAAAAAAAAAAAAATCATTGTAGGTGAAATTATAAGACCTCTATTGTATGAGATAAGAATTGTGAAATTATATAATAATATCAGTTGTTGTCATCAAAATTTACAATAAAATCAACATTATATAAGTTCATATCCAAATCATATTATATCATATATTACATAATATAACTTCTGCCACACATGGCGTAGTTGCAACAAGTCGATGCCTTTTTTTTTTTTTTTTTTTTTTTTTTAAAAAATATTATTTTTATACTTTTGATTTTCCATTATGTTATAACATAGAAGTTAGAACACAATAATTAAGTAAAATAAAATAATTAACACGGTTGCTCAAATCAAACATTATTGTCAAAATTTCAAAATTTTAAAAAAATACAAATCAGATTAAAATTTTACAACTAAGAGTATTTATAAGTTTGAAATTTATTTTGCTATTTTATTTTATATTATTTTAACAATCTACTATAATTGTTTGTTTTAAAATTAAATTTTGAGTTGTACATGTCATTCTTTCACTATATAATTGTATATTAGTATTAGAAGTCATATAACATAATTTCTCTATATGACTAATCATAGATGGCGATGCGGACGTGAGGACGAACAGGTGGCGAGCAAATAAGTGGTGGATATGGCTCATTGTGGCAGTAGGGGGAATCATCATCGCCTTGTTGTGCTTATTATGCTATGCAAAAGTGAAAAAACACATAGCGGAAGGTAATTGATATTCTTACCATAGATTTTTTTGGATATATTATTGAAGATAAAGCAACAAAAAATTTTCAGAAAAAATTGTAGTGTTTTGCCTCATTTTCCAAATTAATTTGAGAAATGCTCCTTTTTCGTAACTCGATTTGAGATAAATCGAGTTTAAAAAAAAAAAAAATTTGGAGTCCTATAGTGACGTTTTAAGGAGCCTATAGTGAGGTTTTAAGGATCTATAGAGGCGGTTTGTAACTCGACCTCCATGAACTCGAGTTATAGGCAATTTTATTTATTTATTTTTTTTACCTATAACTCGAGTTTATGGAGGTCGAGTTACAAAATGACACTATAGGTCCTTAAAACATCAATATAGGCTTCTTAAAAACGCCACCATAAGGCCTAACTCGATTTATCTCAAATCGAGTTTTAAAAGAAGGGCATTTCCCTAATTAGTTTGGAAAATGGAGCAAAACGCTACGTAATTTGTGCGAAAAGGGCATTTGCCCATTTTCTCCAAAAATTTTCAAATTATACTTTGCATTTTTGTTAATTAGGGGAGAGAAAGAAGAAACAAAAGATACTTCTACAAGAACTTAGAGGTAATGCAATATCGTCCACTGTACGTGACAAAGTGAAGAAACGAAATAATGATAGGCAAGATAGCCATGAATTGCAAATCTTCAGCTTTGAAACCATTTCTGCTGCCACAAGGAATTTTTCAACAAAAAATAAATTAGGAGAAGGTGGTTTTGGACTAGTTTATAAGGTTCTCTCTCTCTCTCTCTCTCTCTCTCTCTATATATATATATATATCTCTGTGTGTGTGTGTGTGTGAGATACACCAAATTGTGTTGATTTGATTGGATTGAATTGTTTAAGTTTGTATTGTCTGGGTGTGTGATGAGTCGTATATTGGGTCTTTACAAAGTGGATCTTGGGTTTCTGGAACCTCGATTGCAACTTAACTAATCGTTTTGGAGTGTCAAAGTAGATGTAGCTAGTGCTTTTCTCGAGTTATTACACATGATATTAGAGAAACTAAGCAAATTTCATAACATCATGTGGCTTAGGGTCATTGCAATACAGTGTGGGCCTTGATAAGGTCATCAAAAATTTAAGCGAGGGAGATTGTTATATCCCAAATTGTGTGGATTTGATTTGATTAGATTTTTTGAGTTGTGTTATGTGGCCATAGGCTAAGTCGCATATCAAGTTTTTGCAAGATAGATGTTCAATTTACAAGTAATTACAAGAAGCCCTAATTACAACTTGACTAGTCTTTTTGAGGTGTAAGTGCAGATGTGACTAGCATTTTCTTCGAGCGTCACACAATTCGTGTATGATTAAATTTGAATATGATTAAACAATTAAATGATTTTTAAGTTTTTTAAATGGGTGGTATGATGAATAGTGGAAATAAGGTTTGAAATCAAGACAGCATATTTTAATACCCTTATAAATTATCAACCATACACAAAGCTTATGCAGAAATCTAAGAATTTACACCATCTAACTATTATTCAAACTAAATGTACCACCATGACCCAATGCTCTCTTTATTTATTTTTCTAGTACAAAATTTGAACTTAAGATCTAGAGTTTTGGTCAAAGGCAAGGTAGAATCTTGATAGAAAATTAAATAATAAAAATGGAAACTGATTTAAGATAATGTAAGTGAGATTTCACTATTGAAATATATTTTCAGGGTGAATTACATGATGGGCAGAAAATAGCAATAAAGAGACTCTCAAGAAGTTCTGGACAAGGATTGATAGAGTTCAAGAATGAAGCTATTCTTATTGCCAGACTCCAACACACAAATCTTGTAAGATTGTTAGGGCTTTGCATTCAGCAAGAAGAAAAAATTCTAATCTATGAGTACATGCCCAACAAAAGTTTAGACTTCTTCCTCTTTGGTAGGGTGTATGTTCATTACAAGGAAAATTTTCTTATTGGATATTTGTTTTTCTATTATACGCAATCAATTATTACTTATCATTTGCTTGCAATTATTTTCTACTTTGAGTCAGATTCTACTAAAAAGTCTTCATTAAATTGGAAAAAACGCTTCAACATCATTGAAGGCATTGCTCAAGGACTTCTTTATCTTCACAAATATTCAAGACTAAGAGTAATTCACCGAGACTTAAAAGCAAGCAATATTTTGCTTGATGAGGATATGAATCCAAAAATTTCTGACTTTGGCTTGGCTAGAATATTTGGGTTGAAAGGATTAGAAGAAAACACAAATAGAATTGTTGGAACATAGTAAGTATTCATAGCATTTCAAGTAAAAAAATTTAATTCTATTTGTGTGTATGCGTATATGTGCTTATTCATACACTAAATTTTATTGGTCAATTATTATTTCAGTGGTTATATGTCTCCAGAGTATGCCATGAATGGTGTTGTTTCAATAAAGACTGATGTATTTAGCTATGGAGTCCTACTATTGGAAATCGTGAGCAGCAAGAAAAATAATAGTTGCTATCACTCTGAGTATCCACTCAACCTCATAGGATATGTAAGTTTCTCAATTAACTCTTCTAAATTTATACACTAGATTTTGAATATAATAGTTAACATTGTGTGTACAACTGATCTTGTATTAGGCATGGAAGTTATGGAATGAAGGGAAAGGTTTGGAGCTAATAGACCCAACAATAATAGATGAGTCATCCCCTTCATCTGAAATATTGAGATGCATTCATGTTGGTCTTTTATGCGTACAAGACCAGGCAACAGATAGACCTACCATGCTAGATGTTGCAACTATGCTTTCAAGTGAAACTGTTCAACTCCTTCCTCCAAAACAACCTGCATATCTTATCAACATTGTTCAAGAAAAATCATCCGAGGTCTTTGAAATTAAGCCAAAAAATTGTTCCATAAATGATGTTACAATTTCAGAGATGAAAGCAAGATAAATAGTAAGCGAGGGTGGTTACAAGACCACCTTGACTTGCCAAAAAAAAAAAAAAAAAATCACTCTTGCAAAAAAATATTTTATGTAAACAATTTGTTTTAAACTAAATTGTTTAGTCTACCCTACAAAAAAGTTATTGAACACCCAACTTGAGAATCTCAAGAATTTGGGTTCAACAAAAATAGAATAATTTACATCCATAGTACTTTTATAATAATTTTACAAGGAATTATAAGCGACTAGCTGTTACTGGTTTTAAATTGGACCAATTATTGACATTACTTTCTTACCTGTTAATAACAACTTGTCACGTAGGATCGTTGTGAAAATATTATAGACGTTGCATTTCTCAAAAAATAATTTTGGCCCCTCAAATATAATCTTTAACAGTTTAAATAAATAAAAATAAATAAAAGCCTAAATAATAAAATAATTTTTTTTATTAACAATAAAAATAAAAGTACTGTGGATAGCGGACCGAAGCAAGTAAATCCTTAACCTAAGATAGCGGACCGAAGCAAAGAAAGTCAAAAAACTGTGATTTTTCCCCTAAATTTCAAGAACCAGTTCCTCTCTCTTATCACGATCTTACCTTTTCTTCATCGCTGTGTTCTCTTTGCTGTGCACCTCTCCTTTTTAGTTTTCTCTGGCCACTGTTCTGCATCTTCTTCGTTTCTCTCTCTCTCTCTCTCTCTCTCTCTGTCAGTATCTTATTTAGCATTTGTTTCGTTTATTTTATTTTTGTTTTGTTTTGGGTGTCTTTAAACTAATTACACCATTGAATTCAAATAAATTTTTAATACAAAGATAGCTACCCTCACGTGAAACTGAGTAGTGAGTACTTATGAGTCTTCTGTCAAGGCAATAAATTGAAGCAAAGTAACAAGAATTAAAGAAAGCAAAACGTGTAGAAAATAAAATTGAAAGCAAAAAAATAATGATAATAAATAAAGAAGAGATAAAACATAATCAAAAGGAATGCTAACCATAGTACGTAGACTAAAGTAGGAGGTGTGAAGGCTTAGAGGTTTTTTGGTTTTTGTGTTTCCATCGCTCATAACTCTGTTTCCATCACCCATAACTCAAAAATGATGGGACCCACGGCTGACAAGTATGTTTGGTTTTTGTTTTCATTACTCAATTCTCTAATTTTTGAGTAATGAGTTATGGAAACTGAAAACAAATTTTAGGTGTTTTTAGTTTCCAAAATTCAGGGTATGTTTGGTAACCGTTTTTTCTCCTTATTTTCTGTTTTTAAAAATAATTTTCTATTTTTGAGACTGAAAAACTTGTTTGGCAACTCAAAATGGGTATAAAACAAAAACTGTTTTCAAGGAAACTGAAAACATGCAAAAAGCTGTTTTCAGTTTCTAATTTTCAAAAGTCAATGAAAACACGCATTTAATTTAATGAATATGTTTTATTTAATGAGTTAACATTAAATTTTAAATCATAGTCACAACATATTTTAGTATTTTCTATTTTTTTTTTCAAAAAATTATCTTTTTAATTTCAAGTAACCAAACATGTTTTTGAATTCAAAAATACAAGAAAATTGTTTTTTCTTTATATTTTCAAAAACAAGTTTTTGAAAGTAGAAAACAAAAACTGTTACCAAACATAATCTCAGTTTTCAATGGCATTTTGGTAATTAAACACACACTGAGGGACCCACTAGTTAGAGGTTAGCTGCAACTTTTTTTTTTTTTTTTTTTTTCTCATAGGGTTTGGTGAGTTTGGGTCTTCTTCTTCTTCTTTTTTTCTTTTTCCTTTCACATTGGTCTTCTTCTTCTTCTTCTTCTTTTCTTTTCCCTTTCATGTTAAATTGTTTTTTTGTTTTTTTTTTTTTTTCCCCCCCCCCCCCCCCCCCCCCCCTCTCCTCATAACTTGAAATCTTGGATCCATCCTTTCCACTACCTACTTAAAAACAACCAGCTGTTTTCATGAAAACAGTTGTAGAAGAGCCAATGGTAGCCAAAAAGAAGATGGAAAGCATTTCTATCAATGACGTTAAAATTTCAGGAATGGATCCTGTTAAGTTATGGTTTTTCACATAACATTTATGTTAGCTTTATCTCATGACAAAAAATGTTGTAATTTCATTAATTTATTTCGTTGTATTTTGTGGGATTTAATCGTAATAGGTTTGGTATTAAGTTGGTAAAAATCTAATCAAAACAGTTAAAGGTCACATGAAGAGTACATGCCGGAAGCTGAAGAGTCAATGAGTTTTGTGACTCATCTCAAGACTTGGCCAACTCGTGAGATGACTTGCGAAAAGCACTGACAATTGGGATTTTAAGTGTGACTCTTATACCCTTCACTCATACTATATATACCCTCATTACTCACAAAATTGTAAAGAGGCTATTTAGAAGAAAACCCTAGAAAGGTTTCTACAACACACCTACCTTGTTAGAAAGAGCTACACATCCTTAAGAGAGAAATCCTTAGTCTCTTCTCCTCTCTTCTCCCATTGTTATATCATTGAGAGGAGATTTGTACCCAAACACAACTCACATCTATTCATAATGTAGAAAGTGTTTCGGAGCTTGAAAATCATTGATATTTGCCAAAATAAGCCAGTGAGGCTTGGCAATGCAATCGGGCGGTATTGCAGGATCTGGGAAGCTAGTGAAGACAAGACTCTAAGAAGTCTGTTAGTAGTTGGAACTTGGAGGGCTCAAGTACTTTGGGTTAATTAGGCTTGGAAGATCTTTTTGGTATCCTTGTACTCCAATTTATTCACTAGTGGATCATTTCGACTTGGAGGGTCACAGATAGGTTTTGGCTAAGTTCTTCTGTTTTGATAACACATCGCCGTGTTATCTTGGGTTTGCTATTCTTTTATCCACTGCCTTTTCCATTTTAGCTTGCACTTATTTGTTCATCCATGCAATTGTTGAGTGGTTTGATTAATTAATTTGCTAATTACGTATATTCCGCATCAAGTGTGTTAAACATAATATTAATCAAGCCATAATGAAAATTGGGAGTCTAAACAAGCTCTAGTTATTTGCAATATCGAGCTTTCAGATCCTAGATAGATGCAATAGTCATTTACAAATGTATGTTCATTTAGGGATAGACATGATGGTATTTTTTTTTTTCTATATATTTTCAAATGTAGAAGGATTTATAGTAGGGACTATTACGGGCCTTATCACTATTAATTATCCGGATCAGCGAGTAACAGGTAAAATTTTCATATGTTCGGTGTTAAAATTATCTTTTTTCGGGTGAATTTTGGGGCTCATACTTAGAAGGCTTTCCACACTTTTTAAAAATTTTCAATCCAATTGAAATTAATGAAACTTTAAAGTAACAAAATAGAAGTTTACCAAAACCAAAAAGTTTGGACATTATTTACTAGGATGAGTCATGATGTCTCAGACAGTGGCTCTTCCACGTTTAGTTGCAGAAGTTGAAGCTGTGGTAGTGGTGAAACCTTTGGAATTTTCTTTGGAAATAGGTACTATAGTAGGGATAGACATGATGGTATTTTTTTTTTTTTTCTATATATTTTCAAATGTAGAAGGATTTATAGTAGGGACTATGTTCATTTAAGAAAGATATATTAACTTATCGACAATTACGGGCCTTATCACTATTAATGATCCGGATCAGCGAGTAACAGGTAAAATTTTCATATGTTCGGTGTTAAAATTATCTTTTTTCGGGTGAATTTTGGGGCTCATACTTAGAAGGCTTTCCACACTTTTTAAAAATTTTCAATCCAATTGAAATTAATGAAACTTTAAAGTAACAAAATAGAAGTTTACCAAAACCAAAAAGTTTGGACATTATTTACTAGGATGAGTCATGATGTCTCAGACAGTGGCTCTTCCACGTTTAGTTGCAGAAGTTGAAGCTGTGGTAGTGGTGAAACCTTTGGAATTTTCTTTGGAAATAGGTACTATAGAGATTCTGAGGGAGACTCAAAGCTAATAATGAACGCATCTCTATTGTGACCTCTTACATAACTTAATTGAAACTTTTAAAATTTCAAAATTTTAATGGAAAAAAATAGAAGTTTTCCTATAAAAAGAAAAAAAAAGTTTGGGCATTATTGACTAGGTTAAATTATATCACCAAAAAATTTGAAAAAGGAAAAGCCAAGAAATTCATTGTAGGATTCAAATCATTATTGTCCGTAAGTTTTTTCTTGCATAGGCATTGATGCACTTAAAAATAATAACACACACATATATAAAAGTTTAATACTAGGTATATTTGATTTTTATTTATTTTTTTCTAACTCCTGAGAAATCTTGTAAAGATATCGATTGAGACAATCAGCAAATAGCTCATTCCTAGTTGCATTCTTTTTGTAAGTTATAGAAAAAAAAGGGTTAATTTGGAGAAACTTTGATGAGTAATGACAAAGGCATGCACCTCAAACGTGTAATTCATAGAGGTAATGCTACCTTCTAATTACTATAACAAAAATTAGAAAAGTAACCTAAAAATGGAAGTCAAGTGTGAGCTAGTTCACGAACATTCAAGAGAAAAAGTTATGCCCCAATGAAAAATGTATATTCTACTTGATGACAAAAGGAGATTTGTTGTCAAACTTTATGGTGTCCCAAAGATTAATTCGAACATATGGATAAAATTCTAGCTATTGGTTCTACTCATCATAATTACCATACATGAAGGAGGGTTTGGTGATGTAGGTAGTATCTTTTCCTAGCTTCTAGAAGTCTTATGGTTTAGCAACTCCTGTTTCCTTGAGGAAAACTTTTCACATTCCAAAGATATTTTGTCTATTAACTTGGACAGAAAAGAAGATCATGTGTAACTCACATGACCTTTTGCGTACGTGGCACCACATGAAAAGACCAAACTGCCGATTTTCAATCCCTTAAAACAAAGTTTTCGTGGTACCACAAGAATTGAATTTGTTAAATGATTTTGTTTTAAGTTTTGAAGCTTCTAAATAGGCTGTAAAACAAAAATGAACAATTCACTCTCCATAAAATTGAGATTTTCTTTATTTTTAGTAAATTGGAGAGGTTATATTTGTGGATTTAAATATCTCTTTGCTTTTATCTAGAACAAATACTAACCCATTTTTTCTACACTTTACATTCTGCATCACATTTCTCACTTTTGAAATTAGTTCCCAAGAAAAAGAAGCCAATATAGATAAGGCTTCATTAGCTATGTGGCTTGACTAGGTGGCCATTTTATAGTGGTGATGGCCTAATGGGTGATTATAGAATAATGTTATAGACACAAAACTTTTACAACAATTAAATTTGCAAGTTTTTATGGGTCCTTATTTAGAACTATTACTAATATTACTTTATTATCTATCATTAAAAACTTAATGACCTTAACATTTGTGAAATATTTTATGAAACGTTTTGTGTTGGCCATCTCTACGATATGCTAGTTGGACTACGTTTGGAAGAAGAGCGTGGAACAGACCATCTCTATTAAAAATAAATGTCTAATGGGCCAAGTTATGAGCCCATCTCTATATTACAATTAAAGGCATAAAAAATTGATTACTAGCATTGAAATGAAATCCTTAGAGCAATTTCAGTACTCCAACTCTCTCTCTCTCTCTCTCTCTAAAAAAAAAAAAAAAAACTCTTTTTTTATTAATCATAACATTTTTTTCCTATAATAAAATGTTAAGAGCATGTCACATCGTCAGTCCAGTTGCATAACTCGAGTATAATGGTCGAAAAGAAAAAACTCAAACTTCTTTGAGCTAACGTGATTTCAATAAATAATAGGCAAAAACACTATTTGGATCCCTATATTTTGAGTCACAATCAATTTAGTCATTATTATTTTCAATTTATAATTAATTTGATCACTGCCATTAATTCATTAACAGAAAATGTCAATATGGCAAACAGATTGCATAATTGGCATTAGTTGAAGGTGACCTAGCACAGCCACGTCAACTAAAAATACAGGTCAGATCCACTTTAGAAAAAATTGTTAGAATTAACTATTTTCTCTGTTTCTCATTTGAACCCTTTCACCTTCTCTCTCCTAAATCAACCACTGCCTTTTTCCTCTCTTCTCACTTCTCACTTTCATCTTTTCCTTTACCTTCATTGCCCAGAAATTCTTCATCCCCTTCCCCACACCAACCGACACGATATTTCCAATAGCGAAACTTAATCTTTCTTTCTTTCTTTTTTGGTCTCAAGAGTGTCTCCAACGGTGTTTGTGATGGTGGTGGTCGGTGGCAAAGATATCGAGGACGACATGGATCTGGGTTTGGAGAGGAATGAAAGATGAAGAGCTACAAAAGAAGAAATTAGCAGGGCTTTTATTGAGAAATCAAATCTTCACTACTCTTGCAAGAGCTACAAAAGAATCCTCTAACCAATTATTATTATTATTATTATTATTTATATAAACTCTTACCAATTAGTTTTTAATTGGTTTGGTCTGTGTAACAAGATTATGGGTTATAGATTTGGGGCTATGGATTATTTAGCAAGATGATGTTGCCTTCCGTGGAGTCAATTGTAAGTTATTCAAACAGAACTTTCCACAAAATTACATTGGAAACCATTACCTGTAGGGAGATACCCCTATTAATAAATTTGCGCAGGGTTCTATTAAGAATATTTCTTTCAAATCCAAATCCATCGAAGAAAAATAATAAATAAGATCACTTATTTTTCAATTTGCCCAATTGGAGTACAAATACGGAAAAGCTACTTCGCCCAGATGGTGTGATCAAGATTTAAAGGAGTCTACGGTGTTGGAAAATACCACATCGTTTGGTGTGGGGAAGATGAATTTTTAGGTAGAGGAGGTGAAGGGAGAGATGAAAGTGAGAAATAAGAAGAGAAGAAAAGGCAGTGATCGATTTTGGAGAGAGGAGGTAAAAGGGGTCAAATGAGTAACTGTGAGAATAGTTAATTCCATCAATTGTTTCTAAAGTGGATTTGGCTGGATTTTTAGTTGATGTTGTTAGGATGTGTGCCCTTAAATCCTATTGTATGATGCTATGTATGACATTATGTATGACTTAATGTATAATTAATAAAGTTTTTTATTATTATCTAAAATAATGGTTACATGAATATTTGGACATTATCATATAGTCCATGAGATGCATAGTATGTGATTTATGTGAAATATCACAGAAGATATAAATTACAAGTTCTTTGTAAACTCAAAATTATAGTTCGTAGTTGGCAATGAAATTGGGTATTTCATTTGCGAAAACTATAACATATCAACTAAGATGATTTGTTTTGATCATGGAAGTGAAGACTTCTAGTTGGTATGTTGATATGTTTTAAGAGTTAAGACATATTGAATTAGACTGTTATGAGATTTATTATTCTCCTAACGACTGTCAAATGAATAATAAATCTCACGACTTTTATTTACATAAACTCTTAATCTTGAGAGGATAATGGATCTGATCATGAAATGTAGGTTATTTTGATATATCAGGAGTGAGATCTAAAGCCACGATCAAAACCTCAGTATGTTCGGCAGTCACATTTAGTGTTAATGGAACATATATTCTCAAGATAGAATTCATAATCTCATAACGGAGATATAAAATATTCCCTTGAGATAAGTTTAATGAGTTTGGTTATTTAAAGTGTTAGGCCTAACTACTTTAGTAAGGAGTTACTAAAGTATATATTTATGAAATTGGATTTCATAAATATATGATGAATAACTTAAAGGATTAAACTGGGTACTCAAGAATTAAGATGTAGTAATCTTCTAAGCGGCAGTCTACATTCATGACTTTGTATTACTACGAATATTTTATGAATGGGTAGCATGTATAATAAAGTCTTGGGATATAATTTATTAATAAGGCCTAGAGTGCAATTATATTTATATAGTGGTATTAAATATAATTAATGGTAACTTTGGACTTGTCAAGAGTTGATAGAAAAGCCCAAGGCTCATGTCTTATTGGTCCCTTTTGGTCTCATTCCAAGCCACACACTAAAACCCAATTGGAAAGGCCCAATAGGCCAGCCCAATTAGATAACCAATTAGTTATAAAAGGAGAAACATACATAATTTTATTTTAAGAGATACATTATTGTGAAATGGTGTGTATGTGTGAGTGAAGCCACTCGATTATTCTCCTTTGGAAACTGATTGAGAGACCACACTTCTTGGGCATAAAGTGGAATTGGGGTGAAGATTAAAAGTGTTCTCAAGTACTTCTAATCTTTTGTTTTAAATTTCACCGCACTAAGGTATGCTATCTTGTTTTTAAATTCTGAAATTTACATAGTGCATGTTATCAATCATGAATGAAATAGATCCATGTTTGTTGCTTCCGCTGTGTATTTTGTATGAGATACAAAACTAAGAAAAGGCAGTGATCGATTTTGGAGAGAGGAGGTAAAAGGGGTCAAATGAGTAACTGTGAGAATAGTTAATTCCATCAATTGTTTCTAAAGTGGATTTGGCTGGATTTTTAGTTGATGTTGTTAGGATGTGTGCCCTTAAATCCTATTGTATGATGCTATGTATGACATTATGTATGACTTAATGTATAATTAATAAAGTTGTTTATTATTATCTAAAATAATGGTTACATGAATATTTGGACATTATCATATAGTCCATGAGATGCATAGTATGTGATTTATGTGAAATGTCACAGAAGATATAAATTACAAGTTCTTTGTAAACTCAAAATTATGGTTCGTAGTTGGTAATGAAATTGGGTATTTCATTTGCGAAAACTATAACATATCAACTAAGATGATTTGTTTTGATCATGGAAGTGGAGACTTCTAGTTGGTATGTTGATATGTTTTAAGAGTTAAGACATATTGAATTGGACTGCTATGAGATTTATTATTCTTCTAATGACTGTCAAATGAATAATAAATCTCACGACTTCTATTTACATAAACTCTTAATCTTGAGAGGATAATGGATCTGATCATAAAATATAGATTACTTTGATATATCAGGAGTGAGATCTAAAGTCACGATTAAAACCTCAATATGTTCGGCAGTCACATTTAGTGTTAATGGAACATATATTCTCAAGATAGAATTCATAATCTCATAACGGAGATATAAAACATTCCCTTGAGATAAGTTTAATAAGTTTGGTTATTTAAAGTGTTAGGCCTAACTACTTTAGTAAGGAGTTACTAAAGTATATATTTATGAAATTGTATTTCATAAATATATGATGAATAACTTAAAGGATTAAACTGGGTACTCAAGAATTAAGATGTAGTAATCTTCTAAGTGGCACTCTACATTCATGACTTTGTATTACTACGAATATTTTATGAATGGATTGCATGTATAATAAAGTCTTGGGATATAATTTATTAATAAGGCCTAGAGTGCAATTATATTTATATAGTGGTATTAAATATAATTAATGGTAACTTTGGACTTGTCAAGAGTTGATAGAAAAGCCCAAGGCTCATGTCTTATTGGTCCCTTTTGGTCTCATTCCAAGCCACACACTAAAACCCAATTGGAAAGGCCCAATAGGCCAGCCCAATTAGATAACCAATTAGTTATAAAAGGAGAAACATACATAATTTTATTTTAAGAGATACATTATTGTGTAATGGTGTGTATGTGTGAGTGAAGCCACTCGATTATTCTCCTTTGGAAAATGATTGAGAGACCACACTTCTTGGGCATAAAATGGAATTGGAGTGAAGATTAAAAGTGTTCTCAAGTACTTCTAATCTTTTATTTTAAATTTCACTGCACTAAGGTATGCTATCTTGTTCTTAAATTCTGAAATTTACATAGTGCATGTTATCAATCATGAATGAAATAGATCCATGTTTGTTGCTTCCGCTGTGTATTTTGTATGAGATACAAAACTAGATTTTTCATCAATTGGTATCAGAGCCAGGTTTTCATCTCATGCTTGTATAACATGTGATTGAGTTTTAGAATCAAAGAATATCATTTTCTTTGTGTTATGGGATTCTTGAATCTGCAATGATTGTTCTATATAATCACGTTTGTAGGATTTTTGATTTCATAATTTGTTTAAAGAAAAGGTGATTGACTTTGCGTTGATGTGAAGTGAATTTCTTTTAATGTGGAATTTTGTCTTTAAAAGAATTTCTCTTGGCCATAGACTTCTAGATGGTGTTGTTATATAACCGTCAAGATAGAAGTTTAAAACTTAACCGTTTGGACCAACGCACTGTTTCAGGATAGACTTCTAAATGATTTTGTTATCTTTAAGGAAGTGATATAAGGATTCAAAGCCTAACTTCATGAATTGGTTTAAATATATATATTAAGTCAATGATGCACGTTATCAATGATATATTGTGGCTTGGATACATCAATGTTAGCAATATACATTTATATATCAATGTTATCAATTTAACGTTAATGCTTGATATATATTATTATTTATATGGGTTCATATGCATTCGGATTATTGATATAAGGAAGTAATACAATGTTTCTATTTCTAGCATGTGTTATATGCCTTGGATGTCTTGGATCCGTATATTAAAGTGTGTTTCATATGTTGCAATTTATATGGAGACACATGGATATATATATATATATATGCTATCTTGTTAATGCTAGGATTATGAAATTTATTCCTAATGAGATTAGGATTATGTTTTCAAGGTGTCTAGCATTATTATGGTTCTTGATCTTAAAAACTTTTAATTTAAAATATCTAGTGGGAGAGAGATACAAGGGTTGGGTCTCACGGCCTCCATTGTCTGTTCATAGTAGTATGAAATATATACTTTGTTTTTGCTTTGAGCTTAGCATTCCATGCGAAGAGTATTTATTTCATGGTGCGACAAAATTGAACTACCTAGTTTATAGTAGTTTGATCAAACACCTTGTCTTAGCCTTGAGCTTTGCATTCCATGCGGAGGGTGTTTTGTATCATGGTACTACAAAATAAACCTGTTAAGGGAGATGAAATGTGGCTACACTTGATTCTAGACAATGGTATACACTAGACTAAGTATTATAGTATCCTCTATGCTGAGTTCTTACTATTATTACTTAGAGGCTAAATGTAAAACGGCATATTATTAGTATTTGATAAGAGTTATCATAATAGCACTAATAATGAGAATAGTTCTCAATCAATCATAGTATTTAATATTCACTCTATGTTAAGGGATATTGAATATAGGATGATTGGGTTGTCGTTGCATATTTTATATTATGGTTTTATTAAGGTTCCATACTATATGTTTATATGCTAAATTGATAATGTCTAGTTTACTAATTATATTCATGTTTGTTATTTTCAGATTTAAAATCATGGCATCATTTAGCCCACTTGTTGCTATTCTTATTTAAAACAAACTGACTGGATCCAACTATGTTGACTGGAAAAAAAATTTGGACATTGTTCTTACTGCTGAAGAGCACAAATATGTGCTTACTCAACCATGTCCTAGCTTTCCATCATTAGATGCTCCTCTTGAGGAAAAATAGCGATATAATCGTTGGCAGAAATCTAATGAGATAGCTAAGTACTTTATCCTAGCATCTATTTCAAATGTTCTACAGCATCAAATGCATGATGTAGAACTGGCTTCAGACATAATGCTAAGTCTGAAGGAGATGTTTGGTGAGCAATGCCGTTTTGTAAGGCAAGAAACTATGAGGCAAATTTATAATACCAGAATGGCTAAAGGTACTTCAGTGAGGGAGCATTGTCTTAGGATGATCTCTAATCTGAATACATTGGAAGTTTTAGTTGCCGATATTGATGGAGAATCCCAAGTGGATATGATACTCCAGTCACTACTAGAATCATTCAAGGAATTCAGGCTTAATATAATATAAACAAAAAGGTTTATACATTGTCTGAATTGATGAATGAGTTGGTAGTGGTGGAAGGCATCCTTGGTACTTAGTGTTGATGCCAATATGGCTGAAGCTTCTACTTCTCAACCTAAGTCGAAAGGCAAGGGTAAAAAGAAAAAGAAGAAGAAGAAGGACTTCACCAAGCAAAATGGTAAATAAGTTGCCTTAGGAGTTGCCAACAAAGGAAAGAAAACCAAAGGAAAGTGTTTCCATTGCGATGAGAAAGGACATTGGAAGAGGAATTGTCCAATATTTAAGGCTGCCAAGAATAAAGGTATGAAAATTACATTCCTTCTTGAAACATGTTTAGTATAAAATCTCACGGATTCCTGGTGTGTGGATTCAGGTTGTACTAATCATATCTGCAAATCTTTGCAGGGGTTTTAAGAGACCAGAAAGTTGAATGAAGGGGAAATGTTTCTTACCTTGGTTGATGGGAGCAGGATTCCAGTTGTAGCTATTAGAGTGTTTAATTTATGTTTTGAATCTAGAGTTTTAATATTAGAAGACTGTTTGTATGTACCTAATGTTCGTAGGAATTTAATTTTTGCAACTTATTTAGGTAAATATGGATGGTATGTTATCCTAAAAGACAATGTTATAATAAAGAAGAATAAAATGCTTATCTATTCTGGAAATATTATAGATGGTCTTTATATTTGAACTCCTGATAAGCATGAATTATACAATTCTGAATTAGATAATAACTCTCATGTAAAATCATTAAAGAGAAAGTTTTCTTTTACAAGTGATGCATATCTTTGGCACTTGCGTTTTGGTCATATTAGGGCAAGTGGGAGATTGTTAGGATGTGTGCCCTTAAATCCTATTGTATGATACTATGTATGACATTATGTATGACTTAATGTTATAATTAATAAAAAAAATTTATTATTATCTAAAATAATGGTAACATGAATATTTGGACATTGTCATATAGTCCATGAGATGCATGTATGTGATTTATGTGAAAAGTTACAGAAGATATAAATCACAAGTTCTTAGTAAATTCAGAATTATAGTTTGTAGTCGGTGATAAAATTGGGCATTTCTTCTGCTAAGACTATAACATATCAACTTAGATGATTTGTCTTGATCATGGAAGTGAAGACTTCTAGTTGGTATGTTGATATGTTTTAAGAGTTAAGACATATTGAACTGGACTGCTGTGAGATTTATTATTCTCCTAACGACTATCAAATGAATAATAAATCTCATGACTTCTATTTACATGAACTCTTAATTCTGAAAGGATAATGGACCTAATCATGAAATGTAGGTTACTTTGATATATCAGGAGTAAGATCTAAAGTCACAATCAAAACCTTAGTATGTTGGGCAGTCACATTTAGTGTTGATGAAACGTATCTTCTCAAGATAGAATTCATAATCTCTTAACGTAGATATAAAATATTCCCTTGAGATAAGTTTAATGAGTTTAATTATTCAGAGTGTTAAGCCTAACCACATTAGTAAGGAGTTACTAAAGTATATATTTATGAAATTGGATTTTATAAATATATGATGAATAACTTAAAGGATTAAACCGGGTACTCAAGGATTAAGATATAGTAATCTTCAAAGTGGCAGTCTACATTCATGAGTTTGTATTACTACGAATATTTTATAAAGGGGTTGCATGTATAATAAAATCTTGAGATATAATTTATTAATAAGGCCTAGAGTGCTATTATATTTATATAGTGGTATTAAATATAATTAATGGTAACTTTAGACTTGTCAAGAGTTGACAGAAAAGCTCAAGGCCCATTGGAGCTAGTGTCTTATTGGTCCCTTTTGGTCCCACTCCAAGCCACACACTAAAGCCCAATTGGAAAGGCCCAATAGCCTAGCCCAATTAGATAATTAGTTAGTTATAAATGGAGAAACATACAAAATTTTATTTTAAGAGAGACATCATTGTGAAATGGTGTGTATGTGCGAGTGAAGCCACTCAATTATTCTCTTTTGGAAACTGATTGAGAGACTACACTTCTTGGATGTAAAGTGGAATTGGAGTGAAAATTAAAAGTGTTCCCAAGTACTTCTGTTAGGTTCTAAAGACTTAAGATTTTATGTATTTAGAACTCTAATGTATATTGTTGGCAAACCATGATCAAAACAGGTTGTTAGTCTTGTTTAGACTTGCTCAAAGTGTGGGGGTTTTATGTAAAGTTGGAATCGAGTGGCTGCGATTGATCAAAAATTAGACTCGATCGATCAAATCTCGGGCAAAACGTTTTTATGCAGAATTTTCCAACTCAGCCCAAGCCCATTAAGGATTAAGGTTTCATATCTACTTCTCCCACTATATAAAGGAAACCCTAGCCACATTTTTAGAGTAGTTCTAGATACTCTTGTTGCTCATATTTTGCTGTTTGTGTGAATCTCTTGTGAGATCCTTGAGAAGCTTTCTTTCACATAAACTTAGGGTTTTCAAGGTAGAGATATTATCAACACCTTGATAATCAACTGAGTTGCTACCATTGGAGTTTAAAGAAACACAAGCGGAGGTGCTTGTATCTTGTGTAGAATCCAAGAAAGAAGGAGTCTGTAGATTCGGAGTTTGCACGTGGTCGTGTCAGTAAGTTCTACTAGTGGGTAGCATTAGGAAGTCGAGTGTGGGTGCTTGTAAGTCCTTTTGTATGAACTTCGATTCTTTCATATAGTGGATTCAAGTTTACCTTGAGGATAGCTAGATTAAATCCTCCCCAGGTTTTTTACCGGTTTGGTTTTCCTGGGTGATCATATCTTTGTGTTCTTTATATTTCCGCTGCTTTATATCTTGATATGATTATTTGATTGTGTTAACCTAGATTTGCATAATTTGACTAAGTTAAACACTTGGCTAATAAACTAGGTTAATCCAATTGTTGTGTTTTAAGGGGTCTAAAATGCTAACAAGTGGTATTAGAGCGGGTAGCTCTTCTGTTGTAGATCTTTTGATCTCTGAACTGATCCTTGACCCCTGTTATCATGGATAATTTGAAGTGTCTTTTTGCTCATGTTTGTGATGATTTGAATAAAAAGGACACTATTGTTTTTGTTGATTTTATTGATGTCTGTGAAACTCTTCACAAGGAATTATCTAAATCTTTGAAAATTTCTAAGAAATTTAAAGAAGAGTTAAAATTAGTTAATCTTGAAAAAGAGGAATTGATTGTTAGATTAAACGAATCTAATAAAAAGAATGAATTTTTGAGAAATCAAATTTCCTCTCAAGATGAGAAATAGAAAAGCTTGGAATAAAAGTTAGTTGAATCTAAAACTAAAATTGAAAATTTGACTAGTGCCAAGCCTGCTATTGATAACAGAAGTGTTTCTGTTTCTCTTAAGCCTAAAACTGAGAAAGTTTATGTCCCTCATTTCAAGAGGAATAAAAAAGAAAATGCTTATATTGCTAGGTTAGACAAAGGTAAAAGTTCTGATATAGACGTTGAAGTTTCTAAACTTAAGTCTAAATCTATTGTTAAAGAGCATAATAAATCTGTTTTTGTGCCTACTTGTCACCGTTGTGGTGTTGTTGGTCATATTAGACCAAATTGTTCCTTGTTGAGGCAAAAACCAAAATCTAAGACTAGATTTGCTGTTAAGAATACTGATGTTCCTAAATTTGTTCCTGTTTGCCACTTTTGTGGTGTCCGTGGTCACATTCATCTTAATTGTCATAAATTGAAATTTAAGCATTCTGTGTTTCAATTTAGGATATGTGATAATATTTCTCTTGCCATAAATCCAAATAAATTGTTTCATATACTTTTGAAAAGTTTAAGCTTGTTGGCTTGTGAAAGGAATTTGCAAGATTTTAGTCTTTCTCTGAAGATTGGTGTAATCTCTCAAATACACTTTGCTTCATATGGATTTTCACCTACAAAGCCGAAGACTCGTGCTAGATGGGTGAGAAAAGATTCTCCAAGGTGAGTGTTGCTAACTTGTCCTTGATTTAATTCTTTCAATTAATTGTGGACATGTTTTGTTTCTGTTTTTGGTGGTTTTGTTTTTTAGTTTTTTTTTTTTTTTTAAATCCAAAAACATTGAAAATTTTCAAAAAGACAAAAATATTTTAGTTTGTGTCTTGTTTTGTTTGTTTTGAGGATTACATGAATTATGATATCTCTCTCTTGATTTGTAACATGCTTGACATTATGGAGAAACTTGAAAAGTATGTGTTATATAAATGCTAAGCTATTTTTGATTTTGTGTAAGTATGTATTAGTTTGTACATGTACTCAAGGGTTAATTAATAAATTGATATTTCTTGTTTGTGTACCCTCTATAACTTAGTTAAGCACTATCATGCATTGCTTTTGCATTGTTCATTTAGCAATATGCGCTTCTTGTTTTTGGTCATAAATTTTTGTTAAACCAAAAAGATTTTTGTGATTTGTATTTCACATCTTGGATTTATAATCAAGGATTGGTCATATTATCTTTACATAACAAGTTTATGTACCTTGTTTAGTTTTGATGAGCTTATTTATTGCACTTTACTAGTTAAGCTTTGTAGTGCATGTTGTGTGGGAAGATGTTTATAGTTTTTGATCACATGATCTTGATCTTGAAGTCACATGTCTTTGACTGTTGGACTTAATTCTTTTGAGAAAGGCATAAATAACCATCTCACTACTGTTCACTAGCCAATCATGAACACCTTAGTGCATATCGTAAGATTTTGTGCTCGAGAAAGTGTAGCACTTGCACAAAAAGAACATAAGGTGTAGCCTCGGTTTAATTGCTTACTGCTTAAAATTGGTGTGTACTATTAGGCTTGATGCCAAATCACATAATTAAAATTGATGTGTATATTATGAGGCAAAATTCAAGAAACTTAAATGTTTGCAAGCTTATGTTCGAGGAGATGTGGAAGTTATATGATATAACTCTTTAGGTGATAGTCTCTTTCAAATTATATGTGATGAATTTTGTAGACTTTGTAATTGATTGCTATTCACATATTACCTCACATGTATCTCAAGTTTTTACTAGTTGCACACACTACACAAGTTACTCTTCGCTAAACTTGGTACGTTTTATTGTGTGTGATCTTGTTGTGGCCATCCAAGATTAAAAGTTCCTTGATCTTAATGCAAAATGTGTTTAAAGTTTGAGAAATTAGAAATTCTAGAGCTTGAATGTACCTGAATTGGGGATTTTGTTCAAATTGGGTTCAATTGATGCAATTGGCTTGTTGAATTGATGTAATTGATCATTATATTGTGTATTCTAGCTTGTGTGATGATCAGTTGGTCAAATTTTTCCTAAAAACTTAACAAGTGGTTTTAAATTTTTGGAGTTTTATTAGAAACTCTATGCTCAAGTCAATTTTGTGAATTTAACGTATATTGAACTTAGTTTCACTACATTAGAGCATGCATTATGACATATTTTTTCATGCATTATTTGTATTTAGGATTCACATGCATTATATTGATTTTTGTATCCATCTTGCAGTTTTACAGTCATATCTCTCATTGTTTTCACACATAGCATGCATACACTTTGCTAAATTGGGTACTCAACTTGATTTAAAAATTGATTGATTAATTTTTGAGTTTTGTACATTCTAGTATATGCTATTTCTTATATATGAACTGCAGAAAATATTTTTCTTAAGAGATATGATAGATAATCAATGTGCAAATATTTTTCTCTATTCATGCAACTATTTATGGGTCACATAGTGTCATGTTTGCATTTATTGAAAGAGAAAATATTTTTTTCATGTGTATCCTCACCTTAGTTTTTAACTTTGGTTTGTGTGTTTTTATTTTTCCCACCTCCTAAAGTTTCCCCAAAACTTTTTTTTTCAAAAACTTGTTTTGTTTTTCCTATTTTTATAGGGGAAGATTTTTTTTAAACCTTTGTTGTTCATAGGAGGAGTTGTCTCTATTTTCTATAGAGTTGAAGTGGTTTGTGTCCCATTAATTCTCTATTTTCTCTTATCCTTTATTGTGTATGGTGACTGTTTACTCTCTGTATGAGTTGTCTTTGTCAATACGTGACAAAAATGGGAAGAAATTATTGATTTATGGGAAACATGTTTGTCTTGTTTAAGGGGAGTTGAAATTATTTTTGAAAGGGGAGAATATAAATGAAAACTTTTTGTTGTATCTAACTTAGGGGGAACTAGTTTACTTATGTTTTTATTTCTATTTCTTGTTCACTGCTCATTGATTTATATTTATGAGTTATTCATGATATATGTCTTTGTTTTGTGTTTTGTGAAGTCAAGAATTTATTTGTTGATTTACTATTTTTCTGTCACACATGCGTTTATGCGTTTTGTTTAGTGTTTCAGGAATATACAGGTTGATTCAATTGAGCTGCTATCTACACTTGCAACTGATGGATAGTAGTTAGGATTGAATTTGTGTTATGAGCATTATTTTTGTAAAGAGCTTTTATTTGTAAACTTTGAGCTTTTAATTTGTGTTTTGTCACGGATTGTCAAAGGGGGAGTTTGTTAGGTTCTAAAGACTTAGGATTTTATGTATTTAGAACTCTAATGTGTATTGTTGGCAAACCATGATCAAAATAGGCTGTTAGTCTTGTTTAGACTTGCTCAAAGTATGGGCGTTTTATGTAAAGTTGGAATCAAGTGGCTGCAGAAGTATTAGTAACTTTCGGCCTAGCTCAATCGATCGAAAATTAGACTCGATCGATCGAATCTCGGGCAGAACATTTTTCTGCAGAATTTTCCAACTCAGCCCAAACCCATTAAGGATTAAGGTTTCATATCTACTTCTCCCACTATATAAAGGAAACCCTAGCCACGTTTTTAGAGTAGCTCTAGATGCTCTTGTTGCTCATATTTTGCTGTTTGTGTGAATCTCTTGTGAGATTCTTGAGAAGCTTTCCTTTTCATAAATTTAGGGTTTTCAAGATAGAGATATTATCAACACCTTGATGATCAACTCAGTTGCTGCCATTGGAACTTAAAGAAATACAAGCGGGGGTGCTTGTATCTTGTGAAGAATCCAAGAAAGAAGGAATCCGTGGATTCGGAGCTTGCACGTGGTCGTGTCAGTAAGTTCTACTGGTGGGTAGCATTAGGAAGTCGAGCGTGGGTGCTTGTAAGTCCTTTTGTATGAACTTCGATTCTTTCATATAGTGGATTCAAGTTTACCTTGAGGATAGCTAGGTTAAATCCTCCCCAGGTTTTTTACCGGTTTGGTTTTCCTGGGTGATCATATCTTTGTGTTCTTTATATTTCCGCTGCTTTATATCTTGATATGATTATTTGATTGTGTTAACCTAGATTTGCATAATTTGACTAAGTTAATCACTTGGCTAGTAAACTAGGTTAATCCAAATGTTGTGTTTTAAGGGGTTTTTCCGCTGCTTTATATCTTGATATGATTATTTGATTGTGTTAACCTAGATTTGCATAATTTGACTAAGTTAATCACTTGGCTAGTAAACTAGGTTAATCCAAATGTTGTGTTTTAAGGGGTCTAAAATCCTAACAACTTCTAATCTTTTATTTTGAATTTCACCATACCAAGGTACGCTATCTTGTTCTTAAATTCTGGAATTTACATAGTGCATGTTATCAATCATGAATGAAGTAGATCCATATCTATTGCTTCCGCTGTGTGTTTTGTATGAGATACAAAACCAGATTTTCCAACAGATGTAGCTATGCCACATCACCTTCAACTATGCCAATTATGCAATCTGTTTGCCACGTAAGTATTTTCTGTTAGCAAATTAATTTTCGTTAATAAATTAATAGTAGGGACCAAACTGACTACTTTCAAAATATATAGAATAAATTAACTATGACTCCAAAACATAAGGAACCAAATGGTATTTTTGCCAAAATCAAATGAAATCTCCCAATGGCAAAAGAGCTCAAAAACTAAAAATCCAGCCAAATCCAATGCTACGACAGGCCGGTGGCCAGCTTATATGGGTTGGCAACGCCACCACTCCCTCAACTAAAAATGTGAACTTTTTGACAAGCACAAGGCCCATGAAAAAAAACAATTGAAATGATGTAAAAGATTCTATTACTTTAGGGAGGTTCCTATTTGTTGCAGGGAAATCAAATAAGAGAAATGGAACATATTGGAAAATATTAAAAGATTTTTTTTGGTAAATATTAAAAGATTTTCATTCAATAAGTTGTCTTACTATCAATGATTGAAAGTTTTCTCAAGAAAAGTGGAAATTATTATTGCAATTGGCTAATCTAAATCTTTACGATTATTCTCTCTTTTACATTATAGCTTAGCAAAACAGAGAGAGAAAGAGTGGAAAAATAAGTTTGTTACTGATGGAAAAATACATGTTTGTATCGCATACAAAACATACGCAGCGAAAAATTAACAGATCTACTTCATTTGCAATTGATAACACATAGTATGTAAATTTTAGAATACAAGAACAAGATATTGTACCTTGGTGTGGTGAATTTCAAAACAAAGATTAGAAGTACTTGAGAACACTTTTAATCTTCACTTCAATTCCACTAATGCCCAAGAAGTGTGGTCCCTCAATCAGTTATATGAATTTGTTCAAGAGAGAATTAGGGAGTGTCCAACACTCACATACATACCATTTCATGTATCTTACAAAATTCTATATGCTTTTCTCCTTATAACTGATTATCTAATTGAGCTAGCCTTTTAGGTCTTTCCAATTGGGCTCTAATATGTGGCTTGGAGTGAGACCAAAAGGGAACAAATAAGACACTAGGTCTAATGGGCCTTAGGCTTTTCTATCAACTCTTGACAAGTCCAAAGTTACCATTAATTATATTTAATACCACTATATAAATATAATTGCACTCTAGGCTTTATTAATAAATTATATCCCAAGACTTTATTGTTTATGCAACCCCTTCATAAAATATTTATAGTAACACAAAGTCATAAATGTAGTCTACCACTTTGTAGATTACTATATCTTAATCATTGAGTACTCAGTTTAATGCTTTAAGTTATTCATTATATATTTATGAAATCTAATTTCATAAATATATACTTTAGTAACTATTTACTAAAGTAGTTAGGCCTAACATTCTGAAAAACAAACCCAATTAACTTATCTCAAGGGAATATTTTGTATCTCCATTTAGAGACTATGAATTCTATCTTGAGAATATATGTTTCATCAACACTAGATGTGATTGCCCAACATACTGAGGTTTTGACCGTTACTTTAGATCCCATTCCTGATATATCAAAGCAACCTACACTTCATGATCAAGTCCATTATTCTCTCAAGATTAAGAGTTCATGTAAATATAAGTCGTGAGATTTATTATTCAATTGACAATTGTTAGGAGAATAATAAATTTCACAGGGGTCCTGTAATACCCCAATTTTGTTTTTATGATTATCACCATACCTTATCATTTTAATATAAAGTTGATGTACTATATGTGTGTGCACAATAAGATGGGATTAGACAATTTTGTGGTGCTACAAATAGAGAGAAAAATTAAAGTTTTAGTGCATACATTTTAGTGCGGTAGTTAAAATATTAAATAAACAAATAAAAGATGAAGATGTTTTATGGGCTTCTTAGAGACTAAAGAGATAAGCTTCAGTGGATTTTAAATTCCAGCCCACTACCCCACCAAGCCCACATCTCTGATGTGTTAAAATATAAGTTGGAGGAAAAGATAAATTAGGGTTTTCATGGGAAGAGTTTTATCAAGGAGGCTAAGAGGTGTTTTTCCTTAGGCTCCACTTGGGAGGAGGGAATGGAATGGAATGGAAAGGAATAAAAAGAATAATTTTAGAATATTCTTCATTTCTCTTGTTTGGGAGTTTTAATGGAGGGAATGGAAAGTCCATTCCCTTGTTTGGGAGTTTAAGTGGGAGGGAATGGAATGGGTAGGAGGGAACACTCATTCCTTTCTATTCCCTTAAAACCTCAAATTTTCATTCCTCCCGAAATTGGGAGGAATGAGAGGGAATGAAATTAGATTTAATGATTTTTTTACTAAAACTCCCAAAATACCCCTATATATTCAACCCTTTATTTTAAAACAGGGGTTTAATAGTAATATTGTCATAAAATGATTCCATTCCATTCCCTCCATGTTGCTCCCAACAGGATTACTTACATTCCATTCATTTTCATTCATTTCCATTCCTTTATTTTAAAACATCCAAACAAGGTTACTTAATTCCATTCCATTCCATTCTTTTCCATTCCTTTCCCTTACTTAAATACATTTAATTCCATTCTATTCCTTTCTATTCTCTTATAATTATCTCGTTCCATTCCATTCCATTCCCTTATGAACTCCCAAGCGGAGCCTTAGAGTTAGAGCACATACAATTGATGAGGCAATCAGACTATTCAAGGTATGATTTCTCATCATTAGAAACAAAGAATTAAAAGTTATAAGGTTATCTTGGAATCAGTTGTGATATTATATTGTTCAGAAGTTTGATTTTGGTCCTAAAATTCTACTTATATGTTACGGTTAGATTTGCCGCTGTGTATCCATGAACAAAGGCATGACTATTACGTTTTCATTAGGATATTTATATATATAATCCTAGATTGAGCCACAGAATTTCAAGAATCAATGATTTTGGCTTAAGTCTTCCTTCGGTTTTGTACACATAATATATATATATATATATATAAAATAAGTCAATGATGCTGCCACCGTTTCATTGAGATTGTGCTAGTAAAACCATTGAGGTTATATATTAAAGGTTGGAATCGGCTTTTGTGGGTGTATGGTTCTCACTTTGTTCTCTGCGGGTCCCTAGAATAGGTATATATATTGCCATCAGGTCTTCTATTAGATTTGTATATATTAGGTCCTTTTAGTTTTGCCACGTTTCTTTGATTATATATGTTAGGATGAATTAACGTTTTCTTTGGGGTTGTATATTAAATCCTAGGTCAATGATATTTTGGCTACTGCCTTCTTCATGGCAATATGAGTTTCGATTAATGCAAGGGAATATTATTAGTTAGAATATCATTGGTTAGAGAAACTTTAATTTAGTGTTAAAGTGTTATTAGTTCAGCAAAATATAATCCTAGTGAGTTCATTTGTATAGTTCTATAAGCTTTATATTCTCGTAGAGGATATTAAGTATATTTCCATGATTGATTATATGTCCTTAAATTATTTGATTATTGAGTAAAAATATTTGAAAATTGTTCTAGGTGATATCTAAAGATTTTAGAGGAATTGTTAAGAAAAGTTCTTTTGGAATTGCTTTTGGAGGTAAGTAACCTTATCCTAATTGGTTTTATTTTGCTTATACTACTATATTTTAACTACTGGAATTTGTTTATAATTGTTACTATTTTATTTAATTGTTTTACCTACATTGATTTAAAGTAAAGAATAAATAATTATCACAAATATATTGAGTACTGAGTACATAGTTTAATATATATGTATTTGAATGAGATATATTTTTGTTCAAACTATGATTTGATATATATGATTTTAGACAATCTAACTATATTTTGACTCTGATACATAGAATTTTTATTTCTATTGTATTACTGATTTCAAGTAAAGGATTATTACAAATATATTTTAATACTAAGTATATGATTTTTACATACATGCTTGAATAAGATATATTTTTGTTAGAAACTATGATTTCATATATATGATTATGAACAATCTGACTATGAATTGATTTTGATACCCACCCAATTGGGTTATTCATTGGTGTTCTAATACCCAAACCAATGGGGGTTATTCATTGGTATTCTGATAACCAAACCAGTGGGCGTTATTCATTGGTACTCTGATACCCAGCCAATGGGGGTTATTCATTGGTACTCCGATACCCAACCAATGGGGGTTATTCATTGGTACTTTGTGGTATTCTGATACCCAGCCAATGGGGGTTATTCATTGGTACTCTGATACCCAGTCATGGGGATATAGTGTGACCATAGTCATAAGATTGTTAAGAATATAAATTACGTTTGAGTATTTGAACCATTTTGATTCCTTAAAACTACATATGCGATTTTGGAAATGTTCGAGTATTTAACTATTTTGAGTCACTTAAACTACTTATGCATTTTTGGAACCTATTGTAAGTTATAGCTTTTGATATATGGAAGACTGACTAATTTCTAAACCATCTATGATATATATTTGTAAGCTTAAAGTATGTGATCTATTTGCAACTTATTATTTTAAGACTGAAACTTCTTAGTTCTTCTTGAAAACCCATAGTATATTATAACTTTTGAAAACTCATATTACATCTTATTACTTTACAGATCTATTGCTTGATAAAACTTATTATGATTTTGGTTACTTATTGAGTTATCAACTCACCACCCTTTTTCCCCTCCAGTTTCAGATTGTGAAGAATAGCAAGTTTTGAGAGTTTTTGATGTTGTGTTGTGAGCAGAAAAAGAAGTTTTGTGATATTGGGATTGGATTGTCTTCTAATAGTTTTATATTTATTGGCCAATTGGCACTATGTACATGAGGTTTGGATTTGTTCCTATTAAATTATTGGAGATCTATTCATAAAGAATTTGTTGAGGTATTTTGGATTTATTTGATTTAATTTTTGAGGATAAATTTTAGTTGCTAAGAATGCCTTGCACACTTGTAGGGTGCTTACTTTATAATCGTGCGACAATTGTCATGTGCTTATTTTTATAGTTGGGTTCAGGACGTGACCCAGTTTTAACTCTTAAAACATATCAACTTATCAACTAGAAGTCTCTACTTCCATGATCAAGACAAATCATCTTAATTGATATGTTATAGTCTTCGCAGATGAAATGCCCAATTTCATCACCAACTATGAACTAAAATTCTGAATTTACAAAGAACTTCTGATTTATATCTTCTGTGACTTTTTACATAAATCACATACTATGCATATCACGGACTATATGATAATGTTCGAATATTCATGTTTCCATTATTTTAGATAATAATAAAACAACTTTATTAATCACAATATTAAATCATACATAATGTCATACATAATAAAGTACATAGCATCATACAATAGGATTTAAGGGCACTAATCCTAACAGTCTCCCACTATGTAAGTTTCTCAATTAACTCGTCTAAATTTATACACGAGATTTTAAATATAATAGTTAACATTGTGTGTACAACTGGTCTTGTATCAGGCATGGCAGTTATGGAATGAAGGGAAATGTTTGGAGCTAATAGACCCAACAATAATAGATGAGTCATTCCCTTCATCTGAAATATTGAGATGCATTTATGTTGGTCTTTTATGCGTACAAAACTAGGCAACAGATAGACCTACCATGCTAGATGTTGCAACTATGCTTTCAAGTGAAACTGTTCAACTCCTTCCTCCAAAACAACCTGCATATCTTATCAACATTGTTCAAGAAAAATCATTAGAGGTTTATGAAATTAAGTCAGAAAATTGTTCCATAAATGATGTTACAATTTCAAAGATGAAAGCAAGATAAATCCTAAGCGAGGGTGGTTACAAGACCACCTTGACTTGCCAAAAAAATAATCATTCTTGCAAAAAAATATTTTATATAAACAATTTGTTTTAAACTAAACTGTTTTGTCTACCCTACAAAAAGTTATTGACCACATCTCAAGAATTTGCGTTCAACAAAAATAAAATAATGTATGTCCACAATACTTTTATAATAATTTTTTAAAGAATTATAGGTGACTAGTTGTTTCTGATTTTAAACTGGGTGAACCATTGACATTACTTTCTTACAAGTCAATAACAACTTGTCACGTAGGATCGTTGTAAAAATATTATAGACGTGGCATTTCTCAAAAAATAATTTTGGCCCCTCAAACATAATCCTTAACCCTTTAAATAAATAAAATAAATAAAAGCCTAAATAATAAAAATAAATTCTTTTTTGAGTAACAATAATAATAAAAATTATTTAGCCTTCAAAAAAACCTATGTAAATCCTTAACCTAAGATAGCGGACCGAAGCAAAGAAAGTCAGAAAATTATGATTTTTCCCCCACCTAAGATAAGATTTCTCCCCTATTCTCTCTCTCTCTCAGTCAGTATCTTATTTAGCATTTTGTTTCTTTTATTTTGTTTTTGTTTTGTTTTGGGTGTCTTTAACCTAATTACACCATTGAATTCATATGAATTTTTAATACAAAGATAGCTACGCTCACGTGAAACTAAGTTTTGAGTACTAATGAGCAAGGGAGTTAATACCGTACCGGAGGCTGTATCGGTTTGGCCAACGGTACGATATATTTCAAATACCAGTCAATACTAATGTACCATTTTGGGTTTACCTCTACTTTTTACTATTTTATACAATATACAAAGTTATATTTCTAATAACTCAATATATCACTTTGGCAACTTTTTATATTTTTTGATGGACTTATCAACATAAATGTATAAAAGTGAAAACTATTAAATAATCTAACACTCACCAAACTCAATAAATGCTAGTCCCACATGTCAAAAGATTGGTGACACTTTTCAAAATATCATCTGATGCTTTGAGAAAATCAAAAGCAAGTGTACTCTTTTGACCAAGTTTACTTAGCATTTACATTGAAAAAGCAAAAGGGAAGTCCAGGGAAGAGTAAGTGTAGAGAACGAAGTTACAAAACAGAAGAAGCAATTTGGTCATCGTTGAGTCCTTAAAGAAGAAGATAGTAAAAGAAAAATGTGAAGAATAATGAAGTCGAAGTCTTCAAGAAGAGGTGATTCTAACTTCATTTTGCAAAGCTATTGTGCATTTTTCTTTCATTTTTCTCTTTCTTTCTGCTAGATTTTTTTAGCTTACTCAGATTTGCACCATCCTACCCTTAAAAGACTGCCAAAATTACCAAAAAAAAAAGCATTTTGTGTTTCGGCCTGGTATCGATTTACCAACCGAAACAGCCGGATTTTGCCGGTACGACCGGTATTTTTCTTGGTACGAAACAAGGGGGTATTTGTACCTATATACCGGCCGGTACGGTACGAAATTGACTTCCTTGCTGGTGAGTCTTTCGTCAAGGCAATAAATTGAAGCAAAGTAACAAGAATTGAAGAAAGCAAAACGTGTAGAAAATAAAATTGAAAGCAAAAAAATAATGATAATAAATAAAAAAGAGATAAAACATAATCAAAAGGAATGCTAATCACAGTACGTAGACTAAAGTAGGCGTGTGAAGGCTTAAGTTTTAACATTTGATTAAGGGAGTTTAAAGAGAGAGTTAATAAAATTGTTGGTGGGTGGTTGAGATATCTTTAAAAAAAATATTTACATTCCGTTTAGTGATTTATTAAAATTCTTTTATATACACATATATATATAGTGATAATTCCGAAATAATATATTGGTATTAATCGGTATCGAAATATATTATTCATTTAATTAAACCGAAACAACCTCCACTACGAAATTGACTCTTTATTGTTCATTTGGACTTTTTTTGGGGGGGGGTCTTTGAGGATGTGTAGCTCTCTCTAACAAGGTGGGTGTGTTGTAGAAACTCTTTAGGGATTTCTTCTGAATAGCCTCCTTACAATTTTGTGAGTAATGAGGGTATATATAGTATGAGTGAAAGGGTATAAGAGTCACACTTAAAATCCCAACTATCAGTGCATTTTGCGAGTCATCTCCCGATTTTTCCAAGTCGTGAGATGAGTCACGAAACTCATTGACTCTTCAGCTTCCAGCATGTACTCTTCATGTGACCTTTATCTGTCTTGAACAGATTTTCACCAACTTAATACTAAACCCATTGCAATTAAATCCCACAAAATACAAAGAAATAAATTAATGAAATTACAACATTTTTTGACATGAGATAAAGTCAACATAAATGTTATGTGAAAAACCATAACTTAACAGGATCCATCCCTAAATTGTAACGTCATTGATAGAAATGCTTTCCATCTTCCTTTTGGCTACCATTGGCTCTTTTACAACTGTTTTCATGAAAAAGGCTAATTGTTTTTAGGTAGGTAGTTGCAAGGACGGACCCAAGATTTTAAGTTACGAGACCCACCCCCCCCCCCCCCCCCCCCCCACCACAAA
>NW_027069855.1:405924-462884 GCF_002906115.3 Quercus suber | reverse complement strand
AAAAAAAAAAAAAAAAACCCAGTTTTAAAATCAGTGCAAGGCAATTAAGTGGTGAGAATTAGAGGCAGTAATTCAGACTTGGATCCAAGAACTTTAGCCTTTGTGTCTGGGAAGAATTCTATCCCAGGTAGCTCTTTGACCTCTCCTTTTTCAGTGATTTGAATGGGATAACTGAGCAAATGGCCTGACAAGTAATGGTCCAGTGTCTCACTAGAGTAGAGGTCCCAATACTTTCTGGCAATTTGGTTCACTCTTTGGACACATTCCACACTTTCTGGATGGAGAAAGGAGTTATCTAGCATGCCTAAGTGCATTAACCAGAAAGCCTTTTGAAGCTCCTTGTTCTTGGGATCCAGCTCTAATTCCTCATTAAACGAATATGCAGATTTCACAAAATCCTGCAACATCGTAAAATGACACTCATCATCAGATAATGAAATATCAATTTTGAGTAGGATAAACTTGGAATTAACAAAAAAGAAAATATTCACATACTTTTAATAACTTGTATGCTACACCTTCCCTGTAGTATGCCTTCGGCCAGTCCGGCCTTAATGCAATACAAGTCTCAGCATCAGATAAAGCACAACTTCCTACATTCAAGCGAGCCAACACAAACTTTGGTTCAATAGCATAGTAGCATCAGAGGGGTCTGCATTTATTGCCTACAATTTTCCAAGAGAGCAATTGGAAATCTATTATTTTATTGTTTTCCTTTAAAATAAGTACAGGTCTCTGTTAACCTCTGTATACCAACAAATCGCACCAAGATAATCCTTTCTCTTAAAAGCGTCTTCTCCCTTGGATTTTAAGGTCAAAAAGTTCTCCTTTAACTTTCGGTTCATCTGCAAGAAATCAAGTGAAAGTCAAGAAAAAAAGTTGGAGGGAAATGTTTAGTATAGGAGTCGAGCAATGCACATGATAATTTTAGCTGATTTTGATTGCCTATGGCCAATTAGACTTTACCCTCATAATAGCCTATTCAACCAAAGATCTTATACAGACCATTGTAATAATCACATTACACCCAAAAAAAATGAAGATGACACAAATAACTACAGGGAAGGCATCCAAATGAGAATTCTACAAAGTGTGTTTTCTATCTAATCATACAAGATTGTGTACATCCTATAGCTCTAAGGTCAAAATAATGGAGAGCAACCATGGGTTTAATAACTCTTGGTTGCCTTCAGTATGTTTTCATCTAATACTACAAGATTTCCCTCAAAATCTCATGATCTTAATAGTGGAGTTATCTACCATGCCTAAGCTTAAATATGCATTTTAAATTGTGTCCATGACTCCATTATCCCTGCTTCAACCATCTTGTAAGAAGCAACACCAAACCTTTTAGATTACTAAGATATAACTTACTTATAGATTTAATCGCAGAATATACTAGGTTCACCTTCACAGCTCAAAGAATAATAAAGTACATGGCCTTTGGAGCTATGCAGTTATAATCAGTTTTGGAAACAAAGCCAAATTCCTTACCATATGATATATACATCTTAAAATCTCCAATTTTTAGAAAGGGTAGCATTGAGCGGGTAGAGAACAAAATAGTACCACTTTAAACAGGCTTAGAGACAGAAACTTACCCCAAAAGATTGAACTTCTGATGGAACCGTTGATTTTAGAACTCCCACTTCTAAGAAACCTGCCAACAGTAACTTGCGCTCAAGAGCAGAGGTTATCTGTAAGAAAATCCTATTAAAATCTAGGGTAAAATATCATTTTCGTCCCTAAACTATCACAAAAGTTCGTTTTTCATCCCTAAACTTTTAAAAGTTCGTTTTTCGTCCCTAAACTATCACAAAAGTTCGTTTTTCGTCCTTAAACTTTCAAAAGTTCTATTTTCGTCCCTAAACTTTTCTGAACGTATTGATTTTCGTCCCTCTGTTTGACGGAGTGCTGACGTGGCCTTGACTGAGTGCGGATGTGGGAGGGACGAAAATCAATACATTTGGAAAAGTTCAGGGACGAAAATAGAACTTTTGAGAGTTTAGGGACGAAAAACGAACTTTTGTGATAGTTTAGGGACGAAAAATGAACTTTTGAAAGTTTAGGGACGAAAAATGAACTTTTGTGATAGTTTAAGGACGAAAATGATATTTTACCCTAAAATCTATCACTTCAAACTAATTTCATATAATCACAAAACTTCAAACTAATTACCTTATCTGTTTCTCCAACAGTAGACTGAGGATTCTTATGAACTAGGATTGTCCCAACAGGCTTCAATACTCTTAAGATCTCCTCAAACAACCGGTCAGTGGGAAAAATAAGTTGCTCAATCCAAATATGGTCTTGAATTTCAAAATTATTGTTGGAAAAATAATATTCTATGCTCCCCTCTTTATCAACATCTACAAGTATGAACATGAACATGTAAACATACAGCACATCATCATCTCAATCCTTTGTTCAAAAATTGGCATAAAAAGACTTTTAATACTTGATCATGTGGATGGCTCATTATAGACACATCAAAATTGTAAGAGGGAATGTGAAATGAGTCATGGCAAATGGAGCATGCAATTGAAAATAGTTTTGATTACAAACTTTGAACAGATCAAGTCATTGAAATAATCTCAGACTTTAAACAATCAGATTGTGTGTGTGTGTGTAAGTCACATGCTAATACGATGGTATCTAACATGCAATTTTAAGGAGAGCTCATAAAAAGTACCTAATTAAGGAACTATCTTTTAGCAAAGAGACAGAGCCACAAATCATGGGTCTCTTGAGAATGAAACAATCACAGCAAAGGAGATACCTTACTCATACATTTACAAAAGAAGGGAAAAAAAAAATGCAAACTCATGAAATTATTCAAGGAAAAAAGAGCACTATTTCTAAGTTAGCAAATTACATTTTTAGAAAAGTTGACAAGATGGTAATGACGAAAACGCTTGTATCATATCCACCACTTAATTAGTTGGAGCATGCAGTCACAATGATCATATTGATTCATGCCCCTCTAACTAAAAGGGTCTATTTAATCCAACACCTTATTCTATTTTCCATATAAACAAAGAAGCACAATCTAGATCTGTAAAACATAAATGTTAAATAAATTCATATTTATCAGGATAGTTTTTTTTTTTTTTTTTAAAAACAATAATAATTTTGAGAGACCTGTTGATACCACTAATCCCAGGTAAAATCAGCAAAATTAAGTCAAACCCATAACTACAATAGTAAAATACCATGTAATTGATATAAAAGATCCCCTTTTTATCACATACACACTTTTAGCGGGTTTTGAATTGGCAAAATTGTGTTAGTTTCTTGGTAACAAGAAAAGCAAAGAAAGAAAGAAAGTAAGCCAGCCCAAACCATAGCGTAAAAACTAATTCATGGGTCAAAATCTGAGAGTGACACATTCTACATTAGAAAAAAAAAAAAAAGACTAACACCCACAAAATCCAAAATTGAAACCCAAAAGAAAGATCACCAAAATTCAAATTAATTCCATGTTTTGAAACAAACCTAAAGGAAATCAAAGTACAGTGGGTGAGGTAATATGGTAAATAGAGAAATTAAAAAAAAAAAAGCAAAGAAAACAAATATAGAGAATAATGTACTTCAACTGGGATCGAAAGGTGGTGGTGGTGGAGTTGGTGGTGGCGGAGGAGGAGTAGGGTCGGCCTGAGTCGAATCCGGCTGAGGCGGGGCGGCAGGAGTTGGCTGAGACGGCGTAACAGGAGGAAATTGGTTCCAATTTTTGCTTCTGCTACTGCTCTGCTGCCGCTGCCCCGGTCCTTTAGTCGCTTTTCACTTTTGGTTTTTTTTGGTGTCTTGCCGCGCAGTTGTGTGTTGTCAGTTGGCATGAGTTGGGAGTGTTAGAGGGAAAAGTGAAAATTTAGAAGGAAAGGGGAATTGTGTTCCGAGGGAAAAGGGATAAAAATTTTGAGGGAAAGGGGAACTGATGGAAATGTGGCGCTAAGGTTTAAAGATTTATAAGAAATAATTATATAGAGGTGTTGGGCATGGAGCTATCTTCTTTTGGTCTTAATGGCTCTCTTTGGTGTTTTATTTTATTTGGGACTAAACTGCATGTAGTTTTTTTTTTTTTTTTTTGGAGAAAGCACTGCATGTAGTGAATGTCCCACCTACACTAGTGTATGCACTAGTTTACTTTCTATGACTATATTTGGTATTCGTTAAAAGATTTTTATTGTTACGAGCTCAAAAAAAAGTTTTATAAGAAATTGCGTGTTATAAGAATTTTTTTTTTTTGTTAATTTAAATTTTAGAATATATGTAGCGGCATGTGGTTTGAAGTTTATAAGGTTTAAAGTTTAAATAATTAGTATAATTTTTTATAATTAACAAGAATAAATAGGAGTATGTATATGAAATACATAGGATAATTAATGAAATAAATTAGATATAATTCATAAATTGAATAGTTCCCCAAAATTAGATAATAAAAAAGATTATATGTCATATGTTAAAAGAACAATATGAAATCTCCACAGTGAGCTATATCGAATATAGTTCAGCTATTAAATATTAAAACAAATGATGGGTTTGCTTATATGTAAAAATGGTTTAATTTGAGCTCGATTTGGTTGTTCAATTGAGCTTAAATTTCATCAACACCAATATTTTACCATGCTATGCAAATTCAATGGTAAGAATTGGAATCTAAATTGGCGCATGAAGGTCAAATGTCATGTGCCCGTACTTTGATCAGTCCACTCTCGCAATCAAACTATTTAATCACACCCTAATTTCACCAATACCCATTCTTTACCGTGCTCTTCCCATCCAATGGTTGGACTTTGAATTTGGTGCCATTTTCAAAACTGTCAAATTCTAGACCCATGCCCTTGCAAGGCTAGCCTAAGGCCCCCACCACAAAAGGCTCAAAATTTTAATCTTAAGAAAAAAGGCGTTGTCCCCTGTTATAAAAGGCTCAAAATTTTATAAAATTATATATGTATGTGTATATGTATGTATGTATATATTTGTAGGTGTGTGTGTGTGTGTGTATATAATGGTTGTTTATTATTATTAGTGATACTAAGGATAACACAAATTTACTATAGGATTACAAATTGACATGTTACCTATCACAAAAAAGAATTTAAACATTCATAATTAGGTTGTTGAAGTTTATCAATCATAATCATTTTCATATTATATTGTGAACATTTTTTAGTACCACTAATGCATTTTTCCGTTTCATTTCTATCAAAACTTCCAAAATACAAGACCAATAGCAACCTAACCCAATTGAAGCCCTAAAATGTTTCAAAAAAATGTTACAAATGTGTTAAATCACCAATTATAGATTAATCTCTCTCTCTCTCTCTCTCTCTCTCTCTCTCTCTCAAAAACAAGTAATAAAATTAAAAATTAGATTACAATTTTACTTAACTATACATTGTCATATATCCAAAATAAAATATCTTTTTTTAATTGACATATATATTTATTTCTTTTTGTGGGGGGTAAAAGCCCAATTTTATGTATTGGGCCTAGGGCCCTATTTGAAGATCACTGTGTGTCCGAAGAGAAGAAATTGGTTGAGAAGGAGTCCATGTGAAAGAAATATACCTGGAAACGAATGAGGAGTGTATTCCGAAGAGATCACCAGTGGTCCGAAGAGATCATTCTCCTCAGATACAAAGAGGCTTGGTCAAGCAGATACCTGAGAGGTTCAAGTAATCTTTCCAATGATTTCGATGATAAGGATAGGCTTCAGGCACGTATCGAGATGATAGGAACGGAAAAATATCTAGAAGACAAGCTGCAACCACCACATTAAATGCATTGCAGCTGCTTTTCTAGCTGCATTAATATGGAGAAGACCCCTGAACAGTATAATCTCAACTACCACCACTCACAGAGAGCTAAAGAAGATACCTGATGGGAAATGTACTCAAGTGGATGCTTAGATGAAGAACAAGTGGACGATGAAGATGATGGGAGAGGGTGCTATATAAAGAGAAGAGGCCTCTGATAATGAAAAAAAAAAAAAAAAGAAAGAGAAGAAGAGAACAACTTTACTGTAACTCTAAGAGTTGTAATCACCTTTCATTAAATAATACACCTCTTCGGACATTCATTTGTTGAGTTTTCAAGTGTGATTTTATGTTAGTTCATCCTTTAATACCATAGTTAACTATTGTTTAATTCACAACCAGCCTAACTCTTTCACACATTCTCTACAAATTCATTGTTTTGGGTTCATTGGGCTCATAATCCAAACTTTTTGGGCTTGGACTACAAAAACTGACCCTGCACTTTTTATTAAAATTTATGGTTGAACTATGATATTAAATTCTCTATATGAAATTAACATTAGTTAAGTTGGTATTATTCTTCAAATTAAGTATTTAATATTGCATCAAATTAACCTTGATTTGATTAGTATTAAATAATTTTATTTAATTAATATCTACATATAAAATGCTTCACATGAATTTTCGTCTTAAACCCCAAATTATGTTGAGCTGCTTTTGCACCCCTATACCTATCCCCTAATGAAAAACTTTGACTATCTTGACCAAAAAATCCAATATACATCCTTTAAAATTTTGTTTAAAATCCTTTTTTTTTTTTTTAATTTTTTATATTGACTTTTGAAAAATCTCTTTTAATGACAAGATGCTAGTAGGCATCCCATGGATCACACATAAGAGTGACCGAGGTAGCCCTCACACATTGAGATTTTTATTTTATCTCGACGTTAACCCTCGCTAGTCATGGGTTTTTTAAAAAGAATTTAAAGTAAGGACATTTTCCCCCTCTAAAATCAAAACCATTTATATCTTTTTTGATACAAAAACCATTTATATCTAAGCACATGTATTATTCTAAATGCATATGTAGGGGGTTTGGGCTCAGAAGGCTCGCATAGGCCCACTTAATTAGAACCCAAAATAAGGCCCAAGGCCCATTGGAACAATTCGTTATGGCACGCGTAGGGGGAGTTAACCCCGAACCTTATCATAGTAAGCCCAACCCTATGGTCAAGGTGAGGCAAAGGGCCACCACCCCGAGGGAGTTTTAGGTGGTTGGCCTAAATATTGATGGGCAATGAGGGAAGTGAGTAAAAGGCACGAACATGGCTAGGTCAATGACCAAGGGCTGGTTGTGTCATTGGGGAAGTTCACCGCCTAACACTCTTTAACGTTTGGAACAAGTACCAAGGGAATCCTTTAAAGATGTAAGGATCCCTTGGGATTCTGATGAACATGGGAATATGTGTGAAGTGGGGCAAATAATGATGATTACCTCACTAACAAGAGACTATAAGAGGAAGAAGTGGGTAAAGGAACAAGGTTGGGAAAACATTCTGAGAAAAGAGATATAGAAGGAGTATACTGGGAAACACAAGGGAACGAAGGGAAAACACAGTGAGGGAGGTGCATTAAGGCTAGGAGAAGGCAAACCAGGTGAAACTTAGAGCCCAATTGGTAGGATTGTGACAAACCCCACATACAAATTAATTGGAGACCCAAATACCATCGTTTAAGCAGGATTTGGTGCTCACAACATGTATGAGATCATGGGACATATGTCCTCAAGATTGGGCAAGTGTCTTATTTAATCTATGTTGCACACTTCTAAAGGGGCAATCAAAATTAGGTCTTGAATATGGTCAAGCCCCTAGTGATGAAAAAAAATGAGGGAGAGTGAATTGAGATGCTTTGATCATGTTCATACGTGGGTAGCTTATGCATTAGTAAAAAAGAGCGAGTTCATTCAAGTTGAGCAATCAAAAAAGGGCCGAGGAAGACCAAAAATATCATTAGAAGAAATAGTAAAACATGACATGTCAATTAAAGTTTTTTTTTTTTTTTAATTTTTTTTAGAAAAATAAACAAACTAAAGTTAATTTCACCAATCATGATATGCCATATATTTGATTTTTTTTTTCAATTAAAAAATTTAGTTTTATTATAAAGAAAGTTAAATAAATACATAGCAAGTTTTGATTATAGGAACATAAAAAATAGTAGTACAAGGACTTATATTGGAAGTCTAAAACTTGTTACATAGTGTCTGCAACTACTAATAATGTCATCACTAAATTTTGGACTTTACGGCCTTTTGTGATTAAAATTTTGGATTAATGAGTTTGCCAAGTATTTATATCTTTTTATTTAAGTCAAGTATAAATAAGATTGATACTCTCTCATAGAAAAAGTATAAATAATATTTCTTCTAAAAATAAAAGTATAAATAAGATGGACTTTAAATACTTCAAACCATAAATTATTTTGAAAGATAGTCCCCCTCTAAATAAACATGTTGTATATCTATTTCTTTGGCAAAATTTAACTCAGGTACATCTACAATTGCCTATGTATATATATCATGAGGCAAATGATATATATATATATATATATTTTTTTTTTTTTGAGAAAGGTAAATGATATCTTTACCTTAATATAAAAAAATATATATATATGCATCTATTCCCAAAACTGGGCATATCTTAAAAAATATATATATATATATATATATATATGCATCTATTCCCAAAACTGGGCATATCTATAAGTTAAAAATATAATAATAAATAAGAGCATTCATAGAATCACAATCAATATAGTATATGCCAAATGTAAGGAAAAAGTATTTCCGAGTCATGCTACCCCTTAAGAGCTCTCTAGAGCTCTCCCGTGAAGAAGTAGCAGAACTAAGCCGTAGTACTAAGAAAGTCAAGGAATACCACTCAAATGAACCTCTCGCTGAACCCAGATAGCAAGGGAATGGTGCCGTCACTCCTCCTGGAGGTAATGTGTCTAGCTTATCCTTTAAGGAAAAGCTTATAGGTGAAATACCTGGAGCTTATATCCAAGCATTTGATTTTTTTGAATATATTGAAAATGAGATGGAATTGGAGTCATCAGTTGAGTTATCCGAGCAGGTTTTGCTGCTGTCAACCTCTCTAGAGAAACTAAACAACGTATCCGAGCTCCATGGACAAATATTCCTATCATTAAGGTGTTTGGAAGAACGATGGGTTTCAACTATCTTTAGTCTAAGCTACATACCTTGTGGAAGGCCACAAGGAAGATTGATTGTGTAGACCTGGAATGCGATTTCTTCCTCATTCGTTTTTACTGTAGAGAAGACAATGATGCGGTTTTGAAGAAAGCCCCCTGGTTTATAGGGGAGTACTTTCTTTCCATAAGACCATGGGTTCCTGATTTTAGGCCAGATACTAATAATATATCTTTAGTAGTTGTTTAGGTGAGGCTTCCTAAACTTCCTATTGAATATTATGATGTAGAAGCTCTTAAGGAAATTGGACAAGCTATCGGCACAATCCTTCGCATCGACACTCACACAGTGTTGAAGACCAGAGGTCGTTACGCTAGGCTTAATGTTCAAGTCGACATCAACAAACTGTTAATCTATACCATTCTGATCGGCGGCTTCCATTAAGCTGTGGTCTACAAGGGAATTAACAATCTCTATTTCTCATGTGGCCGACTTGGTCACCGTCGGGAGGCCTGCCACTATACGATTCAAACTCCAACAAATGGCAAGTCAGAAAATATCGTACCTTTAAGCAAGGATGATGAGAATGTGCAGGACGACAATACAAATAATGGACACGCATTAGTGAATGGAGACAATTCCTTAGCGGGACAGCAGGACACTGACAGTTACGACCTTTGGCTTGTAGTGACATGCAAAAAGCAAGGGACTATGTACAATAAGAGGAGTAGTGGGGACGGCATGCCCAGCATAGTGCCAAATGAGTCCAGAAACACGAAAGAGTTTAATAATCTTTATCAAAAAACCATCGTGGGCCTCACCAATGAAGGTAAAAGGAAATCTAGTGGGCCTTTAGAGCCTAAGACACTAGAGTCTTCAAGTTCTGGGCAAAAATTTGTTCGTGACCAAGGCTTAGGAAATACTAGACATTCCCGAGGACAGAAAGGTAATTCTTGTAAGACATTACCTAAAGTAAATGCTCAGGACCACAAACATAGACCTACTGCCGCTTAACCAAGTTCTTTCCTTGTTCCCAAATCCTCAAACTTTAGTTTTGGTGATCAACTCCCTATCTCTAATGGAAGCTTTAAGTTTTCTAGTGAATCTAGTAAGACAGTGGGCGATCACAGTGGAGGGCAGCATCTTTGCGATTCTAGAGTTTGCAATAGTAAAGATGGGTTGTTTCAATCTAATCCTAGCAAAAGCAGTGTCCGATCCGGCATGGCATCAGAGGGAGCAATCGTGGTGGGCGTTCAAGTCGAACATCCAGGAAGGAGTGGAGCCCAGAGTAGTAGCATGGAGAAAGCTATTACAGCCATATCCAACATCACTTTCATGTGGATTCGAACCCAGGCCTCAACCGATGGAGGGAAGGGTACTACAAGTCAAGCCGATATCAACTCCAGTGATGGGGAATGCCAATATCACGAAGCTTATTCAGGTGGTTCACCCCAAGTGCAAGCTCAGTTTAATTTCGGGGGTGAGGGAGTTAATGATGGGAGTGGTTTAGCACTGTGTAACTTTGATGCCATGGACCGGATGGAATTTGAGGGAGGAGGTGAGGCTTCTGCTACCCTCTAATGTCTGTTCTTCTTTTGCTCAATCAATAATGATGAATATCATTATTTGGAACTGTCGGGGGGCCTTGAAGCCCTCCTTTCAATCCAATGTTCGTGATTTGGTTTCTAGCCACGACCCAGCTATTCTAATTGTAATGGAGACTCGCCTTGGTAAGGATAAAGTGAAGAAAATCATAGATAGGCTCCCATTTCAGGGAGAGATTCACACTGACACAATTGGCTTTACGAGTGGCCTCTAGTTTCTTTGGGATCCTAACAGAGTTGATATCACATATCTCATTAGCACGGAGCAGGAAATCCATGCACTGGTGAAGGTAAGATCTTCTTCTCTCAACTGGATTCTAACTATTGTGTATGCTAGTCTGAGACATAGGGAAAGATGTATGCTCTGGAATAATTTAGCTACTGTTGCAAACTCTCATAACTTGCCTTGGATTATTGCTGGTGATTTTAATGAATTTTTGTCTAGTGATGATAAGCTAGGTGGTAGGCCAATTAGCCTGTACAGAGCCAATATCTTCAAAGAATGTCTTGATGCTTGCAACATGGCCGACCTCGGTTTCCAAGGGCCTCGGTACACGTGGACAAATAAGAATGATTTATGCTCTCTCATTCAAGAAAGACTTGACAAATTATTTGCTAATTTGGATTGGTGTATCCTCTACCCTAAAGCCCAAGTTACTCATCTTCCTAGGTGCTCATCAGACCATTGCCCTGTTTTGATGGAGCTTGAGCCCCAACCCAGTATCAGAATCAATAGGCCATTTAGATTTCATAGTTTTTGGCTCTTAGACACCTCATTCCCTAAAATTGTTCAAAATGCCTGGTCCACCAAATCTGGTCTGTATGGTTCTATCGCAAAAATTCAAAATGGAGGCCTCAAAATGGAACCGGGTTCACTTTGGGAACATTTTTGCAAAAAAGAAAAGAATTCCGGCTCGACTTGGTGGGATTTAGCGATCTATGGCAGAAAGACCCTCGAGTTTTCTCATTATTCTTGAAAAACAACTTCAAGCAGATCTTTTAAACGTGATGAGTCAGGAAGAGGAATTGTGGTCCCTCAAATCTCGTGTTAGCTGGATGGTGCAGGGGGATAGGAACACTTCTTTCTACCACGTTTCTATGCTCATCAGAAGGAAGCATAATAAGATTCTCAATCTCAAAGATTCCCAGGGTGAATGGATTAATGATTTAACTGCAGTTATGAAGCATGTTCGGAATAGCTTCGCTAAGCTCTTCTCAACTGAACTCCTGTCCTTGCCTCTCTCTTCTCCCTTTGTTGATATAACCTCTCCCTAATTATCCTACTCTAAAAGTCACAACATCTCCTTACGAGTGACTGATGAGGAAATAAAACATGGTTTGTGGTCTCTAAAGGCTTTCAAATCCCCTGGGCCTGATGGGTTGCATGCAGGATTTTTTCAACGGTTTTGGTTTGTGGTTGGCAGATCAGTGTCAGAAGATATTAAGAATATCTTTAGTGATAGAAAGATTCCTTCGAACCTGAATCAAATGCATATTACTCTCATTCCCAAAATTAAGAGTCTGGAATCCATTGGGAATTTCAGACCCATTAGTCTTTGAATTTAAGATCTTTAGTGATAATAACAAAAATTATTGTAGCCAGAATTAGACCACTTCTTGCTAAGCTTATATCGTCGTATTAAGCAGCCTTTATGCTGGGTAGAAAAGGTGTGGATAATGTCATTATTGTGTAGGAGCTAATTCACACTATCAGCAGGAAAAAAAAGGTAATGTGGGATAAATCGACCTAGAAAAAGCTAACGATAGATTGGAGTGGTCCTTCGTCAAGGAAGTGCTTGTTGCAACAAATTTCCCTCCTAACCTTATCCAACTCATAATGAGCTGTGTTTCTATAGTCTCTACCTCCATACTCTTTAATGGAAGTGCTTGGTAGAATTATTGATGACAAATGCTCTAACAGCCTTTGGAACCCGGTAAAAGCTTCTGCTGGTGGCTCGACATTCTCCCACCTTTTCTTCGCTGACGACCTCCTTCTGTTTGCAAAGGCTAATTCTCTAAACTGTGAGGGTGTTAAGGATGCAGTTGAGGATTTCTGTATGATCTCAGGTCAGAAAATTAACTTTGCTAAATCTTAAGTGTTTTTTTTTCTCCCAAAGTTAACAGTGAGCAAAGGGCTGATTTTTGCGAGATCCTTGGCTTTAACTCTACTCCCAAGTTGGGTTCTTACCTTGGATTTCCTCTTAGGCAGGCTGGAGCATCAAACTAGGACCTGAATTTCATTCTTGATCGTGTTAACCAAAAACTTGCTGGCTGGAAAGCCAACTTATTATCATTTGCTGGCTGTAAAGTGCTCATCCAAGCAACTACTTCTGTTATTCCCTCCTATGTGATGCAAACCAATTTTCTTCCTTGCAGAATTTTGGATAATTTGGATAGACTCAACATGAACTTTCTATGGGGATTTAGTGAACCAAAGAGAAGAATGCATTGGGTTGGTTGGGAAAAAATTACCTAACCTATGGATAAAGGTGGCCTTGGCCTCCAAACTGCCAAAGGAAGAAATTTGGCCTATCTTTCAAAGCTGAATTGGAGGTTCCATTCAGAAAAAGACTCGCTTTGGGCCTGAGTTTTAAGGAAAAAATACATGACCCAAAGAAGAATGTCTTTTAGTAATCAAAACTCTCTTCCTAGCTCTTGAACTTGGAAGGCAATGAAAAAAGGAATTGATGTTTTCAATAGGGGTACGAGATGGAGACTTGGCCGTGATAGCAACTTGAGGTTTTGGTATGACTCTTGGACCTCGAATGGTCCTCTTAGGTCTATTATTCATGGCCCCCTTACTAGGGAAAAGGAAGAGATCAAGGTTAAAGATCTTGCTTCACTTGAAGGCTGGGATTGGGGAAAGCTTTCTCTAATTCTTCCTCCAAAAATTTTCCTGGAAATTCAGGCAATGCCTCGCTCTCATTTTGCAAATGAGGAAGACAGAATCATTTGGAACGCAACAGCCAATGGGAATTTTAATCTCAGCTCTGCATATATCCTTGCCAATGGGGAAGCTCAATTTTTTTAATGGTAAATGGATATGGAAGCTAAAGGTGCTGCCAAGGATTCAATTCTTTATTTGGATGTGTTTTCATAACAACATAGCAACCCGGGAAAGACTAGCTTCTAGAGGGCTGCAAGTGGACATAGTCTGCCCGATATACAACCTCCATCTAGAGACTATTATCCATTTGCTAATGGACTGCTGTGTAGCTGCAAATTGTTGGCAGAGCCTCGGAATGGGGGTCTTAAGCACTGATTTTTACTCTATGGACCTTCGTAGTTGGCTGGAAAACAATTGTAAAACGACTTTTGTAAAACAACAATGCATCTGATTGCCGCTTTGCTTCGGCCAGTGCTTCGATGATTTGCTGCTTATTCTGCGCATGTATTTCAGCGATTTCCACCTTATGCTACGCCTACAATTCAGCGATTTGCTCCCGATGCATCTGCTTTGACTAGGCAAGTTCATCCCTTAAAGTCTGGTGTGAATTTTACAATTCAGTTATCCGATGGGCCGTTTCGTTGGACGCCAGTGGAGTCAATGTATAACATGGAATGCTAGACCCACTTCTTCCTGATGGGGTTAGTCCAAAACTGACCCCACGTACATGTCCACATCGTTCTACCCCCATCACTTGAGCAAATGCATCATCTTTTTACCATAAGATTGTGATCTGATTTCCCCCAAGTGTCTTTGTTGGTATGTTTTTTTGTTAGTTTGGTAAGTGTACAAATTGTGCAATTTGATAGACTTTGTTTGTGGGGTTTACATGACCATTCCTATAGCAGCAGCTGCTATAGGGAACATGGAAAACTGATTTTGTTAGACAAAAAAGGCAAGCTAATGTCAATTTCTATGAAAAGGATGGGACCTTTTTTCTGTCTTTGGTGGATTCAAGGTCATTGTAATGAGAGAATATATATATTAATTGTTTATGATCATTATCTTAAACTTTATAATATCAGTATGAATTGGAAAAACCTACAGAGCAAAATCCAACACCTTTTTTATTTTTAACACCATCAAGGTGAATGTCCACTTATAAAGGCACACTGGTACAAGTGGGAGATCCCTCCCATCCCTTTCTTCATGTCTCTCTCACTCTCTAAAGACAAGTGATAGCTGTTGAATGTTCAAATAGTATATAAAACACTATGAACGTTTAGACCCCCAAATCACAAATTACCAATTCAAGGTTAATATCAAACAATATATGTGTGGAAAATGAATATAAGCTTATACCAGAATTGATAAACATTCTAAACCAAATAAAATCACATCCACAGCAGAAATTAAATGGCAAAGATTAAAGGAAGAGAGATGCAAACACAAGGACAACACAATGATGTGTTATTGAAGAGGAAACCGAAGTCTCGGTGTAAAACCTCTCTGCCACCCTCCAAGCGGTCAATAATCCACTAGAAAATGAAGTTGGGATACATGAACCGCAGTAGACCCTCCAAGCCTAATCTACCCAGGTACCTAAGCCCTCCAAGCTTCTTGCTCCAATGAGGTTACGTCGAACCTTTGTCTTTTCTAACTTACTAGATTCTGCTATAAGCCATAGCATTAACCAATAACCATTAGTCCCTTCTTAACTGCTTCCCAAAGCACTAAATAGCCTTCTCACAGATATGGGTACGGTGAGAAAATGATTTGGGTAAGAACCTCTCAAGGATGTAACAATGGAGATGACGAGAGTAGAGAAATTTGAAGAGTCTCTATATGAAGATTGTGGATGAATCAATCTTGTTTTTCTCTAGGGTTTCTCTTTCAAAATTTTCTCTGGAAGCTCTCTACATTTTGATAGGCCACAAATTGAATTGACCCCTTGTGATTAAACCAATTAATTAATTTGTCAAGTTATTAATTAATTAATTTAATATGCAAACGCGTGGTAGCACAAACAAATTACCAATTAACTAAATATGTAGCGGAAATTAAATGACACGGTGATTTGTTTACGAATGGGGAAAACTTGACGGCAAAAACCCCACCGGGTGATTTTCAGGTCACCACTCCCGGAACTCCACTATTATCACTACAAGCGGTTACAAGTAAAGGAATTCCAAGTATCTTACAAACCTACAGTTGAACCTTTACCCCAATACCCAATTGGGCTTGTTCTATAGTGACAGTTCCCACATTTGATGCACGGCTCCCAAGTACGTGACTAACCAATGCGCGGATCCCAGTACGCGACTTCAACACTGACTGAAAGAGAGGTTGGCTGCAAAGTTCTTCAGTTCATCCTACACGATGAAGATCAAGAAGATGCTTGGTCACAAAACACTTTGGTACAAATACACAGCAACTTCTTCAGAAGAGATGAACTAGGGCAAGAACTTCGTCTCTAGTCACAATTTGCTTCAACAGAGTTTTCTCAATGCTTGTGCAACTTGTGAACTATTTGACGGCCTTTAAAACAATCATTTTATATGTCTAGGGTTAGGAGAGAAAAGAAGGCCCAAAGACACATTCACAGATTCCAAGAAATCATATCAGAATTATGAATTTCTTAAATCTTGACAGATAGGAGGTGTCGAGCAGCTATCGAGCAGGTGTCGAACTTTCGGGCTTGAGACAGCTTTCTTTAAGCTCGATAGATGCAGTTGTCAAGCCAGCTGTCGAGCTTTAATGAGTTTACACTATCAGCTTGTTTTCTTGGACAGACTTGATGACTTCAACACTTGATCTTGAAACCTTGTTTCTTGAAATATTAAAAATACCTAGAACTACCCAATTACAAGTAAAGTGCATTTTGTCAAAGGATTAGCCAATTACATAAACGAATGACATATGTTCTTAACAAGTGAAACACATATGTCCTAACAATCTCTCCCTTTGGCAATCCGTGACAAAACCACAACAAACAAATGAACATATGAGAGAAGTCATAAATCACTCAACTCATATTCACTTGTTGAATACAATAAAATCTATCCTATCATAAACCCTTGAAAAACTTTGTAAGAAAAGAGTTTATGACAAGTAGACTTTGACAACCTGTATTTCTGAAACACTTTAAACAAAACTCATCAAGGCATCTTGTGTGAAACAGAAATAATAGATTACATACAAGTATAAGAAACATGTGTATAAAGATAGAAAAGAAATAACACATGTAGAGACAAGTGAAAGAAACATATATCCACATATAGAGAAAATAAGTACAATGTATATAAAAACTGGTCACAAGACCTCATATACAAGAACAATGTATCTCACAAGTAGAAAAGAAAAAGATACATCATATCCTCACTACATCCCTCAAGTATCAACACTCTCCCCCTAAGATGACTACTCTCATATCCAAAATTACTCCCCCTTTTTTTCACGAGTGACAAAGGGTAAAGTGTGAAGTAGACATCTCATCAGTAGAGCTAGCATCTCCATCATCATCATCCGAAGTATCATCGTCCTCGTCATCATCATCCTTAGAATCAGAAGCCACTGGAAGAGGTGGTGAAGGAGTAGCCTCAGGAGCAAAACCACCAATGGTTGCCTGCCGTCGTGCAATACGACCAACACGAACATTCACCTGATACAACTTAGTGGAGAGTGTATCGAGGCGAGCATCCATGCGCTGCAACTGAAGAAGGGATAACAAAAATCGAGCACAAGGCTCTGTGATGGAGTTGTAGTGAGAAAGTGGATGGAGTTCAAAAGTCATCACCATGTTTAAGAATCTAGGACCTTTAGTAAAAGGTCTACATGATGTGAACTGAAGCTTACCCCACTTCGAAGGGCGCTCACAGAAAGTAGATATGAGCTCATCCTTGGACACAGTCCTCAGACGCTCACAAGAAGGATAGTCAGGAAACTCTATCCTAAGAACCCTAAACACATCCGTAACTAGCTGCGGTGTGACAGGGATGTGCGTACCTCGAACACGAGTGAAAAAGAGAGGTACTGAACGATCAATCCCGTTCATGTTGGAGTAAAACTCCTGAATGAGCACGAGAGGACATGTGACCGAGACGTCACACAGTGACTCCCATCCCCTACTGTGAATGACAGAGGGAAGGTCAGTGTCGGTAAAGTTCGCCAAAATGACTTGGCGTTCCGAATGAACACCTTGTCTAGAAAAGTTCTCCGAAAATGCCTTATGGGCATCATCATCACGAAATCGAAGATTAAGAGGAGAAGAATCAGAAGATGAAGAAGCTCCAGAACGCAGAGGGTTCCGAGCTGGAGTAGATTTACGCTTAGGTGCCATAGACACTACTAACGTAAACAAAATGAGAAAGAGACAATCAGAAAAGTCCCAAAGCAATTCAAATATATCAAATATATTGAATAGAGAGTACGTATGTATGGAGAATGCATGAATATGTAACATGCAAAAGAAATTTCATCATGGGTTCAGCCCAATCCAAACCTACCAGCACTCATCTAAATGCATGGAAATACCATTCTTATGCAAATGTGATGCAATGCATGAGATTTTGAACACATTTAAATGAAAACCCATCCCAAAATTTCAAGAAAAACTCATTAATTTTGAAAAACCCCAAAATTTTTAAAAACCCCCAAAACCTAAGATTCAAAACATGAAATGCATGAAGAATGAAGTGAAAAGAGATCATACCAAGTAATTTGAAGCAAGGAAGGGCCGAAAATCATGTGGGTTAAAGGTTTTGAGTGAGAAAATTGAGTTTGGGAGATGAACAGACAAGGACAGATCGAGAGAGATCGAGAAAATGAGAACCGGATCGCGAACAGAGCTTATATAGGAACATCAGTAAATCTCGACAGATGAGGTATCGAGAGGTGTCGAGCCATCTGTCGAGGAAGGTGTCGAGAAAATGCATGTAGACAGCTACAGGTGTCAAGAAGGTATCAAGGAATAAACACCAGAACCAAGAACAGAAGCTCGATCGATCCACCAGGTGTCGAGAAGGTATCGAGAAGACAGAACTTTCTCGATCGATCCACCAGGTGTCTAGGATGTGTCGAGATTGCGATAAAGAAAAGCTGGAGAAGCTCGACAGATAGCTAGGTATCGAGGAGGTGTCGAGCTTGCTTTTGAAAATAGTTTTTCGAGAAGTGAAAAACACAGACATGAATGCAGTCCAACATGCACCTCAACTAATGATCCAATCAACATATTAAGCTCTCAAAATCATCTCTCAACAAATATTTTCAAGCACATGGATCCTTAGAAACACACACACACACACACACTAAACAAGTCTAACTAATTTTATATTTCAAAAACGAGTCAAGATAGTTTAGTGAGCATATATTAGCACATGTAAACACTTGTGATGGCCAAATCACATTGTACCTGCATATGTATCAAAAGTAGCAAAGAATATTGCGTGTTGTGTGTGAAAAATATCACAAGATTGCATATGTGTATACATGTTATGATGATCTGAGATATGAGAAAATAACTTGAACTCACACACAATCATAACTGTTTGATGGGGCTATCACCTTCGAGGTACATCCTATAACTCCCACATCTCCTAGAAAACATGCTTGCAATCATTTTTAAAGCATTTTTGATCTTTTTACTTTTTATTTTCTTTGCATATTTTCTTTTATTTAGCATATCATGCATGGGCATATAAAAGAGAGAAAAGAAATACCCAACATGTTAAGCATAGACATTGCACTTTTGCTATGTCGAAGCATACTGATGTCTTTGACACTACACTTTTGCTATGCCGAAGCATACAGGTGTCATATTATGATTGGCGGGCAACAGTGGTGAGATGGTTATTTATGCCTTTCTCTTAGGATTTTCTAGTCCTATCCCTCAAAAAGAGTGATACGAGTGTTAAGTTTAAGAGATAACTTAATCTTACTCATCACAAACAAGAGCCATAAAGCTCACTTGCTTAGTTGTGTATAGAGATGCTCATCTAAGTTACAAAAGATACAAAGTTTAGAAACTTTGTTTCAATGGCCATCCAAGGTACAAAAGTACCAAAGTACACAAAACGCACACTGTTTTTGTATTTTTCTGATTTTTCAAATTTTTTTATTTTATTTTAAAAACAAAACAAACAAAACTAAAAGAAAACACACAAAAACATGTTAAACAAAGCAAACCATAAAACTAGACTGACTTAAAATAAATGCAAAACACACAAGTAATGCAACAAAGAAAAACAAGAAGATAGAAGAAAGTGATGAAATCACTTAGAGTCCTTTTTCTTTCACACCTTGGAAGAACCTTTCCTTTGATTGAATCCTTGAACCGGCGGTGAAGGGGAAGAATTGAACCCGTTCAAGTTTGAAAGGAACACGAGGGCTTTGAGAAGATCACCAAGAGGAGCAAGAGAGGATTGAAATTGATTATGGCTTCCAGATGCGATCATGTCGTTGCCCTGTTGAGTGGCTAACCACTTATAACAATTTGGTCGAGTATGACCGGCAGCTCCATAATGATGACAGAGATGCTGCTTCTTCTGTTTAGGCTTTTGAGAGTTAGCATTCTTAGCCCTAGGGTTTTTAACATCTTTCTTATCCTACTTAGGGGGTGCTCCTAAGATAGATTTACCCTTGTCTAAGTTCTCACTAGCTAATTCAGTTTTATCATCAGTGTTCTCAATTTCAGTGTTATTAGCAGGAGAAACAAAAACAGTAGCACTAGTAGAAGCAATATGAGAGGAAGAAAGACCATACCCTAAACCTGTTCGATCCGAAGCAGATTTCTAAATGCTAAGCATTTCATCAAGCTTTGCACTTGAAGTCCTTTCCAATTGAGCTCTGACTTGAACCAGCTCCGCTTTAAGCTTCTTGGTCTTTTCAGCCAAGAAATTGTTCTCGAACCTCAGCGCTCCAATAGTCTAATTTGCCTCATTAAACTTTGTGGACAACTCTTCAAGATCAAGTTCCACATCACTTAGCTTCTTGGTGGCCATCCTATACAGTTTCTCATGCTTCTTAGACAGCTTGTATAGTTTCTCATAGGCTGAATGGATATCATCTTGATTATCCATCTTCTCACACTTAGAATCCACCAATTCTTCTTCTTCTTCTTCCACGTCTTCAACAATCCCTTTAGTAGGATTGATTGTGGCAGTGAAGGCATTCAAGATTCCGTCATCTTCATCGTTGGAATCATCTTCAGGCTCAGTGTCACTTAGGGTAGCAGTAAGTGCCTTACTCTTCCCAATGCTCTTGAGATATGTGGGGAATTCTTGCTTCATGTGACCAAATCCGTGACATCCAAAACTCTTTGGTCCTGTAGGAACAGTGTACTGACCACCATCCCTTGCATCCTTCTTCCCTTTGTCTTGGCCCTTAGATTGAGAAGAACTAGATTGTCTACGATCTTTGTCGAAGTTCCTTCCATTGACATTCTTCATGAACTTCTTGAACTGCCTGGTGATGTAGGACTTCATCTTGGAATCTTCATTATTGGAAGACTCATCTATGTCACTACTCTTTGCCTTCAAGGCCATGCTCTTGCCTTTACCAGTCTTGCCAATTCAGGTCAACCTTAACTCATAGGTCTGCAAGTTTCTAACCAGCTCAGTCAAAGGAATCTTATCAATATCCTTTGATTCTTCTATTGCCGTAATCTTGGCATGGAATCTCTCAGGTAGAGATCTGAGCACTTTCCTTACAATCTTGAGTTCAGGAATGGTTTCCCCAAGATTGAAGGCAGAGTTCACTATGTCCTTTAGCTTGGCATAGAACTCATCAAATGACTCATCTTCCTCTATCTTAATCTCTTCAAAGCTTGTAGTGAGCCTCTGAAGCTTTGAATCCTTGACAGCCTTTGTACCCTCATAGGTTGTCTGGAGGATGGTCCATGTTTCCTTTGCAGTTTCAGTAGAGGATATTTTCTTGAATTCCTCATTGGTGACTGCGCTAAATAGGGCATTCAACGCTCTGCTGTTGAAGTTTGCCACCTTGATCTTGGCTTTATCCCAATTGGCCGGCGCTTCGTTTGGCTTGGTCCAGCCAATCTCTACAGCTTGTCACACTTTCTCATCTAAAGACTGCAAGAAAGCTCCTATGCGTACTTTCCAGTATGCATAGTTAGTGCCATCAAATAAATGAGGTATGATTAATGACTGTCATCTATCCATGAATGGATCAACACAGTAAAGATTAAACCTAATCAGAGTGTGCCCGTTCTGATCACTCTGATACCACTTGATAGGCCACAAATTGAATTGACCCCTTGTGATTAAACCAATTAATTAATTAGCCAAGTTATTAATTAATCAATTTAATATGCAAACGCGTGGTAACACAAACAAATTACCAATTAACTAAATATGTAGTGGAAATTAAATGACATGGTGATTTGTTTACGAATGGGGAAAACCTGATAGCAAAAACCCAACCGGGTGATTTTCAGGTCACCACTCTCGAAACTCTACTATTATCACAACAAGCGGTTACAATTAAAGAAATCCCAAGTACCTTACCAACCTATAGTTGAACCCTTACCCCAATACCCAATTGGACTTGTTTTGTAGTGATAGTTCCCACCTTTGATGCACAGCTCCCAAGTATGTGACTAACTAATGCGCGGATCTTAGTACGTGACTTTAACACCAACTGAAAGAGAGGTTGGCTGCAAAGTTCTTCAGTTCATCCTACACGATGAAGATCAAGAAGATGCTTGGTCACAAAACACTTTGGTGCAAATACACAGCAACTTCTTGAGAAGAGATGAACTAGGGCAAGAACTTCATCTCTAGTCACAATTTGCTTCAACAGAGTTTTCTTAATGCCTGTGCAACTTGTGAACTGTTTGACGGCCTTTAAAACAATCCTTTTATATGTCTAGGGATAGGAGAGAAAAGAAGGCCCAAAGACACATTCACGGATCCCAAGAAATCATATCAGAATTCTGAATTTCTTAAATCTCGACAGATAGGAGATGTTGAGCAGGTGTCGAACTTACGGGCTTGAGACAGCTTTCTTTAAGCTTGATAGATGCAGCTGTCGAGCCAATTGTCGAGCTTTAATGAATTTGCACTATCAGCTTGTTTTCTTGGACAGACTTGATGACTTCAACACTTGATCTTGAAACCTTATTTCTTGAAGTATTAAAAACACCTAGAATTACCCAATTACAAGTAAAGTGCGTTTTGTCAAAGGATTAGCCAATTACATAAACGAATGACATATGTTCTTAACAAGTGAAGCACATATGTCCTAACACATTTTATGGGTATAAGGGGTATTTATACTTCGGTGAGAAAGGAATGCGAATAGTCAGTTTTTCCCAAACAGGGTGGTCTGGCGGCTTGGCCTCGCAACTTGACTGAGTCGCGAGTTCAAGCCGCGAGATAACAGAACGGCTAGGCTGGACTTTTTGTCCTGTAGTGCTCCAGCTGGCGCGACTATTCATCTTCTCACACGCTTCACTCATGTGCTGCATTTGGCGGCTTGCCAGACGCGAGTCTCTGCATCCTTGCACAATCTTGAGCATTTCTTCACACTCTCTCACTCACTATCCTTACATGATTCCCACCTAAATACAGGGTTACTAATTACTAAATTACAAGCAAATTTGGCACAAAATAAAACTAATACAATGGTTGATTAAATTCAACCTTACAGCTGTAACCAAGTACTCTTTGAAAAGAGAAAAGATACAAACAATCCAATTCAAATCATTCAATATAGACTTTGTCCAATTTTTTCTATATTTAAACCTTTTAAAAATTATATGAGGTCCTCTTGCTTTGGCACTATGTACCTTAATTTATGACCAATAATTAATAACTTAAGTTTAGTGCTAGTGAGGAAAGATTTGAGTTTAAAAAAAATCTATAGCCGCTAGATTTATTTATCACTTATCAAGCATTAACAATCCATTAAGCATCACATAATTTGAAATTTATTCAAATACTAAACTCAAAAGAAAAAATAAACATAAAAAATGTGAACATAGTTGCATTAGATTCGATTAATCTTGCTTAGAAGGTCTTTGTCCTGTTATCTGTAGATTTTATGCACTATCAAAACCAAATATATATAAAAAGCTTTCTTACTTATAATGTTCATGTACAATAAGAAATTGATATATATCGATAGTGGAACTTATAAGATATAAGAATCCAGATGTGCTGGTTCTTAACCAAAAAAAGGAAAGATGTGTTGGTTCTGTTTTTCAAAAATTAATACAATAATTCATATTAAAATAATAAACTTGCAATAAATAATATGGATTATCACTATTCATTTCAATACATTTATATGAAAAATCACACATGCATGATTGGTAAATAAATCTATAATATATAGTAGGGTTGAGAGGATATACATAACTTGGTTCAGTCACTGCTAAAGGTGTTTCATGCCGTAAAATAATATTATAAATACATATTTTTCAATCGGTGTCGTGTGTTTTCGAAATTGTTGGAAAAATTTTAGCTTTTTATTATTATTTTTTTTGTCTCAGTTGTTTTTTTAATTTAAATAATCTAATTTTTTTATATATAAATAAATAAGCTTTTAATATATTAAAAAATTTAATATAAAAGTTACCAAAAACAATAACTGTTAATAAACATTATGCAAATAATTTATTGAAAATAAGTAATTTTCAAATAGACATGCATTGTGTTCACAATATGTGTTTCCAGCCTAGCCACATACACTATAATATATAAATGAATTCCTTATCTATCTTTGTAACTTAGTCCCTAATCTTAGATCACTGGTTCTAAAGAGTGTTTGGGAAAAGTCAAAAATCATTTTGCTTTTTGGTTTTTTTTTTTTTTTTTTTTGTCTCATTTGCAAATAATCTAATAATCTAACTTGTAGCTTATTTATGAAAAATATAAAAGTTATATTATTTGTAAATTAGCTAGTTTTTAGCTTTTTGTTACACATTCATTATAAAAGTTACCAAAAATGATATCGTTTACTAAATACGGAGTACTATGCAAATAAACTACCAAAAATTGTGGGTACCTAAACAAATAAATTTGTTATTTTAAGAATGTAACCAAGATATCAAAGTTTTGTAATATGCTTAAATTGTAACTAGAGAATGAAGCTATGAATTTTTTTTTTCTTGTGTGATGAATTTTGTAGACTTTGTGTTTGATTTCTATTTACAAATCACCTCACATGTATCTCAAGTTTTTGCTAGTTGCATACACTACACAAGTTACTCTTCGCTAAACTTTGTAAATGTTATTGTGTGTGATTTTGGTTTGGCCAACCAAGTTTGAAAATTCCTTGAGTTTTATGCAAAACGTGTTTGCTGTTTGAGAATTTAAGGTGCATTGATTGAAAATCTCAATTTTGGGAAAATTGGGTTCAAAACATGTGTTTTTGAAAAGCATTTCATCTCATACTCATGCATTTTATTCCTAAAATTCAATACTTTGAGGAGTTTCTGCATAAAATTGCTTTGTTTTTCAAAAATGTGGTTTTTCTAGAATTTCGATTGATCGAACTTGTTTTTCGACCGATTGAAATTGCGATTAAAATTTTGGTCAACCTCTGTTTGTTTCGATCAGTGCTCGATTGCTAATGGATCAATCGAAGCATTTTCGACCGATCGAACCTATTTTTCGATAGATCAAAAATCGTATAGAGAGTTTTTTAAAACTTTTGTTTTTCACGTGTTCTACACGATTCCAAACTTTTTCAAAACACTTTTCTCTCTCATTCGATCGGTCAAGGCTACCAAAGCAATTTTTTGTCGTTTTCCTCCAAAAAGTTTGCAAGGTTTTTCTCATCCAAGGCCAGTAAGACCATTTTACCCTTCCTTTTGCATTTATTTTCATGTTTCATGCATTAAATCATGCATTTTGGGGAAAATTTCGAACCTAAGAATTTTTGGGGTTTTTGTTCATTTAAGCTTTCTCTTTCCAAATTGATCAATGGGTTTTTGTTGTGGGATGATATACAACTGATCTATGTGGTTTAATTTGATCAATTTGGTGATTTGTGAGAAATTGAAAATTCTAGGGCTTGAATATACTCGAATTGGGGATTTTGTTAAATTGAGCTTTAATTGATGAAATTGGCTTGTTTGATTGATTGATTTGGTTATTATAATCTGTTATCTATCTTGTTTAATGATCAATTGGTCCAATTTCTTGAAAATTGTACAAGTGCTTTTTCAAATTTTGGGGTTTTTGATATAAACTCTATACTCAAGCTAGTTTTGTTATTTTAAAGTTCAATTGAACATATTCTCACTACATTAGAGCATGCATCATTTGCTTTTACTGTTCATGCATCATATAGAATTGCTATTTGTATATTTTTGTGCTAACTTACAGTCTGCTCTTGGGTTTTCTTTTTTTCTCTTTCCTTGGTTCTTTTCTGTTTATCCTTTTCCAACCTTAGATCATGGTTAGGAAGACTAGAGCCCATAGGACACCTACCTCCACCTCTGCTCCTTCTTTTGATAGTGAAAGGTTTCCAAGTGAGAAAAACCAAGAGACGTTTGAGAAGCTGAACCTTAAGAGAAGCTTCACAATTCGCTTAAATACCAATGGGCTTGGTCTGTGATTGAATGCTATAAATGATTTGTGCCCCCTCATCCTTCACCAATTGGTCGTTGGATGGATCGGTAAGGCACACGGTCTGACAAGTGGTATCAGAGCCAAGGTCATAGGTTCGAGTCATTGGAGCCGCATTATGAGGGAGGGATTGTGAGGGATTTCACAATTCGCTCCAATACCAATGGCTTGGTCTACGATCGAATGCTATAAAAGATTTGTGCCCTCTCATTAGAGAGTTCTACTCAAACCTCTCTATCCACGTTTATGATTCCAACACTTTAGTTAAGAGTTGGATATGAGGTGTAGAGTACACCATTACTCCTTCAGTAGTGACTGATGCTCTTGGGGTACCAGTGGTCCAGCATCCTGTCTACCTTTATGATGAGTCTCCTCCTTTAGACGACATCATGTCTTACATCACTAGGTCTTCTATCTAGTGGGGTTCTGATCCTCGGATCACTACTGTTGAGCTCACTGAGATCCACTATCTTTTCTTTAGGATTGCTTGTCATTCCTTGTGGCCTATCTCTTATCTGCACTTCATTCCTTTAGAGCATTGTGCATTTTTGTATGCCCTTGTTACAAATGCTCTCATTAGTTTTCCTTATCTTTTTATTCATTCTTTGAATGAAGTTCATAGGAGTAGTTCTACTGCTCATGCTCTTTTCTTCCCCGTTTTTATTCATAGGATTCTTTTGCATTTAGGTTTAGATGAGTTTCCGGTGTCTGAGCCTATCCATGTTATAGCTCCCATAGGTGCCACCTTTCTTAGGTAGAGGGCTGCTCAGTTGAGACCGAGCTCTAAACGCCCTAGGGTTGAGTCTTTTGGTGTCGCACCTCCTCCTCCCTCTTTTACATGTACTACTTCTGCTGAGGCGTCTGTTAATCCTGTCGCTGTTCCCCCACCATCTACTTCGGATGATTCGGACATTTGACGTACGTTGAAAACTGTCATGACCGTTCAGGCTGCTCATGGTTAGCTTTTGATGGACATACTTGATGAGCTTCGTGCTTTGGAGCAAATTTGGAGCATTTTAGACGATTGCTTCCGCCACCTCCTTTTGATGATGAGTGAGTGCCCTTTGACAATTCGTCACAAAAAGGAGGAGTACATTTGTAGAGGAGATTTTGTTGTTAGGGGGAGACTTTTATGTTTGTGGAGCCTGTGGAGCTTTTAGGTTATATCTAGGTGCTTCATATTGTACTTACTTTTTTTTTGGCTCTTGATGTATTTTGTTTGGGTTGTCCATGATAGGGGGAGATACATTGATTATATATGTTTCTTGTTTCACATTGTTTATTGATTTATATTTATGAGTTGTTCATGATATATGTCCTTATTTTGTGTTATGTGAAATCAAGAAGTTATTTTGTTTTACTTGTATTTTCCACACATGCGTTTATGCGTTTGTTGAGTGTTTCAAGAAATATACAGGTTGATTTAGTCGTACTACTATCTACACTTGCAACTAATAGATAGTAGTTAGGTTGAATTTGTTTTGTTGGGCAATGTTTTTGTAATGGGCTTTTTTTTGTAAACTTTGAGCATTTTGTTAGTTTGTGTTTTGTCACGGATTTCCAAATGAGGAGTTTGTTAGGTTCTAAGAATTAGGAACTAATGTATTAGAACTTTATTTTGTAATGTTGGCAAACCATGATCAAAACGTTTTAGTCTTGTTTAGACTTGCTCAAAGTATATGCTTTTTATGTAAAGTTGAAATCGAGTTGCTGCAGGATTTACTGTGTAAATCTGCATGGCTCGATCGATTGAGAATTAGACTCGACTGATCGAAAGTCGTGCAGATTATTTTTTCTGTAGAATTTCCAACTCAACCAAAGCGCGTTTGACGTGTAAGGTTTTATGTTTTACTCTAAGTATAAAAGGGAAAACCCTAGTCATGTTTTATGGTTGCTCTTTATGCAGTGTGTGTAAATCTTCTGTGAGATCTAGAGGTGTTTACCTTCACACATACTTAGGGTTTCCAAGATTCAAGATTATGTCAAGAACTTGGTGATCATTCAGTTGCAGATTCAAAGAGCTTAAAGATACACAAGCAGGAGTGCTTGTACTTGTAGGGAATCCAAGAAAGAAGTAATCCGTGGTAGTAAGTTTCCTACTCGAAGTAGCAATAGGATGTTAGTGGTCTAAGTTGCTATTGTGTAAACTTCAATTCTTTCATAGTGGATTCAGTTTTACCTTGAGGATAGCTAGGTTAAATCCTCCACAGGTTTTTTACCGATTTGGTTTTCCTGGGTCATCATATTTTTGTGTTCTTTATTTTCCACCCTTTACATTGATATGATATATTTGTATTAACCTAGATCTGTTTAATTTGACTAAGTAATCACTTGCCTAATTAACTAGGTTAATCTGGTTGTGTTTTAAGGGGTCTAAAAACAAATAGAAATGTGAGGAGACAGAGAGTTTGAATATTGTAACCTGAAGGGAAGCTTATAGGGGGAAAAAAAGAAGAAGAAGAAGAATCTTGAATGAAGCTTTGGATTTAGGTTTATACCCTGCCCATGATCATTTTTGGATTTGAGTGAAGCTTTGTAGTTTACTACATTGCTTGATTCAAATAAGAAGATTCTAATAGAATTATTAGAGGCTGTAGAGTTGGAGGTGGTATTACATGTATACACCCTCTTATGTGGGGGTGGACCCCACACGTGTGAAACCTACCTCCATATGAGAAGGTGAATACATATATCAGATACATGATAGATTTCTTGATGGAGTTGATCCAAGACTTTAGCTACGCTTTTGAATGTATCTTTTTTCAATCAGTGTATCAGTACTTTATTTTGTCTTTATGATTTAAAAAAAAAAAAAAAAAAATTTGGTGAGTAGTATTTGAAGACATATGTTTGAAGTAGATAATAACTTGATTAATTAATCCATTTAAAGTTATTTTTGGGAGGTCAAACTTCAAATCGAAGTTTTTGATTGATATCAAGACATTTATAAAATCACTGTGCACTTTTGGCACAATGGCCACTTCAGAAATATAAGTGCTTATTGTGGGGTGTGGGGGATAATGCCCGGGGTTTGAGTTTCTAGAAAAGAATTTTATACACATATACACTTAAATTAATGTAGAATTGAATTTCTATCTTGTATTTAAAAAAAAAAAAAAAAAGCATTGGGATCGAAATAGAATTTTTCACTATACCCTATAGATGGTTTTTCCAACTCCAAATCCCACTATTCTCACTTGCAGCAAGTGAGAATAGTGGGATTTTTTTAATAGTGTGATATGACTTTCGAGTGGAAAACTTTTGTGGCATTAACAACTTTGACAGCAACGTACGTGCCTTTTACCCCTAAGTGATTTTGATGTTTCATGATATAGGGAAAGACTTGCGAACAAAGTTGAGCTTAAATGTTAAAATTTCCACTAATAAAATGAGAGATTTTGATCGGGTGAAGTGAAAGCTAGTAGCTTAGTGAGTAAATTACATTACAATCATCTTTCTTGACATGTTTCATGATATTGATAAAGACTTCATCCTTGAATGTGATTGGTAAACTTAAACAACCTAATTAATGAATATTTAGATTAATTTATTGTTATTGATGGCACGTTAGTTTGTATATAAATCTTAAATAATAAAATTTGTAGCATTTTTTTTTAATTGAAATTTGTAACATCCTAAATATCACTCTTAGTTTTTTAGCTTCATTTTTCACTTTTCAATGGTGTCACATTCCAAAGTTTTGACAACTATATTCAAGATAGATATTATATTCACAGAGTCACAGTTTCATTCTTTTTTTTGATAAACTGGAATTCATTAACAGCAAAGCTAAAGGGACAACAAAGTATCAGGACAAAGCCTGTTATGATACATTCCTGAGCAATCTGAGTTTATAAGCTCAAACAATTCCAAAGGAGGATCAACATAAACAAAAAAGTCTCCAGCTTGAGTAATCCCTTTCTTGGCAGGAAAATCTGCACAACCATTTGCTTCGCGATAGCAATGACCGAGCCTAACTTGGGGAATTTGACTAAGCAAGCGCCTGGAATCATCAACAATAGGAGTCACAGTTTCATTCACACCCATATATTGCCATCACTTTGTTTCTCAAACACGCACACATACATGCAAATGCAAGTACTTCCGCAGCAACTTTGTCTGATCTCTTTACGAACTTAAAACCATTAAACCTTGAGCAGGGTATACTCAGTATTTTTTCTCTCCCACTGAATAACTTGGTTATAGTTAGTAAGGATCAAAAACAAAAATTCCATCCTTTATTATTATTATAATTATAATGAGTGATTTATTTATTTATTAAGATGTAGAAAACTTATACTTTTCCCATTTTACGCAGTTCAGCTTTTATACTATCCATCCACATAAGCTGGAAAGGAAATTACATTTTATTCTTTTGAATATGATCTACTAGACGTGAAGGATTAGTATAAAAGCTCAGTTAAATGTCTATCAATTACTAATAATTAATAAGTTGTCTGTGCGATGTACAAATAATGTTATAATGTTTTTTGTAAGATGATTTTGAAGAATGTTTTACATATATTATAGCATAATTGTTAAATAAGTTTGTTAGTATTGAGTTCATCATAAAAAACAATAATTATAAATTGTATACACACTAATCATAATTATTCAATTTAAGTAATGAACAATAAAAACATAAATTCGGAAGAATATTGTAGAATAAAAGTTGATATAGAATATGACTTTCTCTTTCTCCTTAATTTTAAAACAAAATACACTTATGAATTTCCCACATTAACATCCCAAAATACCCATAGTCAATCACGGCCTTTAAAAATCCCTCAAGTCCATAATGTTCGACCTTAACATCAAAATCATAATTGCAGTTGTCACTCAATATAAAATGTAAACCCTCTTCCTTGGTTGTAGCCAACTCATACGGGTTAATATTTGATAAGACAATAATGTTAGAGCTAGGTAGATGTCATTGAAAGATTGAAAGTAAATAACATTGTTTTGATCCGTGTGTGTTTGATATGGGATGACATGAAAGGTTATGTATAGGAGTATATAAAGAAGTTTGGTAGGAATATTTTCAGAATTTTTTTTTTCCAAGGTGCTTCTTTCTATGTAAATATTTGGGTAAATGAATGCTTGAAATTCATATCTTCTTATATAAATTTCATAGGTTTCTCATTATTCTAAATGAGAAATATAGGGGAATGTGAAAGCAAATATAGATTTAAAACCTAATAATTTTCAATTGTTTACAATTATATGTCCAATTTGATTGATCAATTCCCTAAAGAACAAACAATAGAAAAAGGTAAAAAGCTTCAATTTTTATTCCTCAAACTTCCTCATCAGCCAAGCAAAGAAATTTTTTTTCTATAGTGAAATCGTAATTTCCATAACAATTGAAGGTACAAAAAAACATACTTTAACCTTACGATCAAATGATAAAACTACAAACAAATATATATATGAAAAATCAAATAATTTAAATATATGAGTAACAAAACTTAGCTAGCAATGAAACAACAAAACTTCAAACTATATATATATATATATATAGCAATGAAACAACAAAGCTTCAAACATATATATATATATATATATAAAACAAATATATACAGACACATATATGTCTAGAAAATCAAAGAATTTGAATTATATGAACAAAAAAAGATAACCTAGCATGAATGATTTTAACTCTGGTTTTCATCTCCTATTCCACTAAGCCATAGACACCATTTTTTTTTTCTTGAGTTACTAAGAAAGTAGTTGAAGGAAAAAATTGGGGCTTCTAATCTAAAAAGAAGTTTGTCCTCATGTCCAACATTTGAAACTAGTGATTTTTTTTTTTTTTTTTTGGTTTTTTATTAGACGTCCAAAAAAATATAAGAAGCAAAAATGAACCCTTTAGTATAGAGACAATAAGAATTGAGAGATGGGCAATATTGCACAAATGAAACCAAAGACACACACTTCAATAATAATAATATAATATTTATGTAATTCTAGTTTCCATATATGCTTCTCATAATTTGGCATACCATCAGATTAAATACATTAAAATTAAAGCGAAAATAGGCACAATTGAAGCACTTATAGCATCCAAAGAGAGAAGAAATTATCGAAGTGAGACCAAAAGGGTTGACAGTTGACACACATATTCAGCATGGTGGGAATGATCCACAGCATTGTACTTGTACTTGTACTGTTGAAGAGCCACTATTAAAGCTAAACATGAACAACAAATTTCAGATTAATTGATGTATTTAGTAGGAGCATTTGGATGAGGATGATACCAAATATGATAAAGCAAATCCAAACATAAGAAACAAAGGTCCAAATCATGCATGGAACGCATATAAAGAAACATGAGGAGATAAGAGTAGATTCAAGAACATTGGAAAAGGTGGCGAAAATGGAAAATGAAAGAGTAACTTGAACAAAACCTCTTGCATGACCAAACATAAGGAAAAGAGAAGTGACATAAATACCAGAATAGCAAGAGGTGAGAATAGCAAGAGGTGAAAGCGGAATGTTGGGATTAGTGATAAACTTTGAGATTACTATGATTTATTGGGTAATAGTAAAAAGATTTTACTCTGAACTATTGGATAGCAGTTAAAAAACTTTAATGAAAAGAAGGTAAAAATTCTAAGTATTTGTGGGGTGTGGGGGATAATGGCCGTGGTTCGAGTTTTTAGAAAAGAGCTTTACACACATATACACTTAGATTATGGTATAGTTAAATTTCTATCTTGTATAAAAAAAAAAAAATTAAAATGACATTAAAAAAAAAAAAAAAAAAAACTTAAAAAAAATAACATTGTATATTTTTTCCCTTTTTTTTTTTTTTTTTTTTGATTCAAAATTACATCACTTGTCGGGTGGATTAACAACAAAACTCCAACCTATGTTAACAGAAGAAATAAGTTAATATTTTATAATACTAATGATTGAGATTTTTAAGTTTTATAACTAAGAAAGATTTAGGAGGAATCTCAAATTTAAACAATGTATATAGTATCTAAATTTATTGTTTTTAAATCTGAATATAGTTGTCAAAACTTTGGAATGTGACACCATTGAAAAGTGAAAAATGAAGCTAAAAAACTAAGAGTGATATTTAGGATGTTACAAATTTCGATAAAAAAAAATGTTACAAATTTTATTATTTAAGATTTATATACAAACTGATGTGCCATCAATAACAATAAATTAATCTAAATATTCATTAATTAGGTTGATTAAGTTTACCAATCACATTCATTATTATCATGTATGATGTAAACATATTTGTAATAAATTTAGTAATTTCTTATTAAAAAAAAAAAAACTGCTGCATTAAAAAAAAAAAATTATGTTGCCAATTGAAAGTTACAAGTGCAATAACTATCACCACCCATAACCATAAGCCAAAAGAGATTATCAATTAACAGGATGAAGTANTTTTTTTAGTCGAAATTTGTAACATCCTAAATATCACTCTTAGTTTTTAGCTTCATTTTTCACTTTTCAATGGTGTCACATTCCAAAGTTTTGACAACTATATTCAGATTTAAAAACAATAAATTTAGATACTATATACATTGTTTAAATTTGAGATTCCTCCTAAATCTTTCTTAGTTATAAAACTTAAAAATCTCAATCATTAGTATTATAAAAATATTAACTTATTTCTTCTGTTAACATAGGTTGGAGTTTTGTTGTTAATCCACCCGACAAGTGATGTAATTTTGAATCAAAAAAAAAAAAAAAAAAAGGGAAAAAATATACAATGTTATTTTTTTTTAAGTGAGTTAATGACGAAAATATGATGGATCATAACCGAGAACGGAGATTGATGCTTGCATTATAATAATCAAGTGAGATCAAATGAACAATTGATTTGGAAATGATTCCAACTTAAAAAATGTGAAATGCATTCTAAGCAAAACATTACACATGTTTGGTGGAAAAAAAAAAGGAAAAAAGTTATGAAAATATCAATAAATTAAGCGACACAAAATTTTGTCTTATTTTTTTCAACAACTTGTTGAAAAAGTTGTGGAAAAAAATTATGACAAAAATTATGTTCATTAACTTTATGGATATATTATTATTAGCTAGTCATGGACTTCGAGTGATGTTTATACTGCATGGACTTTTTCTAGTCAAATATATTCTTAATTTCAACAAATAATAATAATAAAGCCTTTTTTTTTATTGAGAAGATTAATAACAAAGGCTTAGTTGAATAAATTCTTCACCAAAGAAAAGTCTATTTGATTTTCTTGCAGGCTTTATCTTTTTATTTTCTTTTGCTTGTTTGGTAATTAGAAGTGGGTAAAAGTATTAAACTTATCTTATCAAGCTAAGTTTTTCAAACTTGTTCCTTTCTGTTAATGTATAAACCCATATTCAAAGTTCAAACTCCTTCATCTTTAATGTTACACTTCTTAGAGAAACCTATCACATTGTCAACCCTCATCTCTTATGGTGCTTCAATTTATGTCATTCTTGACCATCTTCTATATATATAGGACAGTCAAATTGGCCTTGAAAATTGATTTTTTTTTTTCAAGGCTTTGGAAGTCTTAAACATACCCAAATCTATTGGCTTTGGTCTCCATATATAATAAATCTTGTAAAAGTCGGTTTTTGAATTTTCACACGTAATTAAATATCAAAATTAATTTTACTACCATAAAGTACATTTGACCTAAACACGTGTAGAATTCTGCCACACGTGTCAACACTTAATGTAGGTGTTGTGCCAAGATCATGACACGTGGCACGCTCATGCCCGTAGCAGTGGTTGACTAAAACAAAGTGGCTTGGCGGTAGGAAAAACCAAAAAGCAGTGGAAAATTAAAATAACAAGTGCCAGATGGATTATAAAAAATAAAAATAAATATTAAAGGTTTGGCAAAAATGCAAAACTGACTCTCTAACTTTCACTGTTTTTCATTTCAGTATTCTAATTTTTAGTTTTGTCAATTCAGTATTCTAACTTTTAATTTTTGTCAATTCAAGGCTTCGTTATAACTCAGTTAGTGCTACCGTTAAATATGCTTGAAATGACCCCGTTTTGCTCTTTTTTTTTTATATAAATAAATTCGGAATTAAAATAAAATTAGAAAATCTGAAAAAAGAAAAGAAAAAAAAGAAAGAAAAGAAAACATTAAGGGAATACGACATCATCGTTCCCCTTCCCCAGTGAAATCAGCGAAATCTCCATGGCTAATTCCAGTAATCTCTCTCTCTGTTCATTTTCAGCTCAGGATCCATATCTTATCTCCATTAATCTAACATATCTGTGAGTTTCGGATCTATATCTGTTTGAATCAGATCAATAATCCAATACTGTATACCTTTTCATTTTCGTTTTATATGCTAATGTAATTAGGGCTTTTAGATTGTCAAATTTCTAGGTACAGTACTAGTGCTATTCATCCTCTCGGTGGTATATTGATTTCAAGATAATATGGTTGTAATGAGTCATATTATTAAAATCCCAATTGAGAATTAACTTGTAATTATTATCCCTATATATAGCTCCCTGTTTATTGATAAGCTTGGTACTGAAATTGTTCATTTCTGACTTGATTGTTTGTTATGTTATTTGTGGCTTAACGTGGTGTAGTTTGGTTTGCTTGATTTTGGTGCATTTGTTCATGTTTTGTCTGCAAAATGTTATTGGCATTTGTTTTGATTCAGGGAAGGGGAACAACCACGTCGTTCCCTTAATTGTTTTTTTTTTCTTTTTTTTTTTTCAAGATTTTTCTTATTTTATTTCAATTCCGAATTTATAAATAAATAAATAAAAAGAGTAAAACGGTGTCGTTTCAAGCATATCTAACGGCAGTACTAACTGAGTTGTAACAAAGTCTTGAATTGACAAAAATTGAAAGTTAGAGGACTGAATTGACAAAACTAAAAGTTAAAGAACTGAAATGAAAAACAATGAAAGTTAGAGGGTCAGTTTTGCATTTTTGCCAAACCTTTAGGCAAAAATGCAAAACTGACCCTCTAACCTTTAGACACAAATAAAATATTTACAATAAAATATTATAAATGTCATACTATCGTTAAATAAAATATTTGAGATTCAATCTCTATCTACACTAAAAATCAATTAGTATTTAAGATGATGGTAAAAAGTTATTATTAAAAACAGATCCATAAGCTGTAATACTCTCTTAAAAAAAATCTGTGAGTTTCGGATCTATATCTGTTTGAATCGGATCAATAATCCAATACTGTATACCTTTTCATTTTCGTTTTATATGCTAATGTAATTAGGACTTTTGGATTGTCAAATTTCTGGGTACAGTACTAGTGCTATTCATCCTCTCGGTGGTATATTGATTTCAAGATAATATGGTTGTAATGAGTCATATTATTAAAATCCCAATTGAGAATTAACTTGTAATTATTATCCCTATATATAGCTCCCTGTTTATTGATTAGCTTGGTACTGAAATTGTTTATTTCTGACCTGATTGTTTGTTATGTTATTTGTGGCTTAACGTGGTGTAGTTTGGTTTGCTTGATTTTGGTGCATTTGTTCATGTTTTGTCTGCAAAATGTTATTGGCATTTGTTTTGATTCAGGGAAGGGGAACAACCACGTCGTTCCCTTAATTTTTTTTTTCTTTTTTTTTCAAGATTTTTCTTATTTTATTTTAATTCCGAATTTATAAATAAAAAAAAAATAATAATAAAATGGTGTCTTTTCAAACATATCTAACGGCAGTACTAACTGAGCTGTAACAAAGCCTTGAATTGACAAAAATTGAAAGTTAGAGGACTGAATTGACAAAATTGAAAGTTAAAGAACTGAAATGAAAAACAGTGAAAGTTAAGAGGGTCAGTTTTGCATTTATGCCTACAGGTTTGGCAAAAATGCAAAACTGGCCCTTTAACCTTTAGACACAAATAAAATATTTACAATAAAATATTGTAAATGTCATACTATCGTTAAATAAAATATTTGAGATTTAATCTCTATCTACACTAAAAATGAATTAGTATTTAAGATGATGGTAAAAAGTTATTATCAAAAACAGATCCATAAGCTATAATACTCTCTTAAAGAAAAAATTGCCTGATAAAAAAAAAAAAATTCTGATAAAAACAAGAAATGTAGGTAACCATCTTGACTAGATGACACGTCAGGTGGGAACCTACTCAAATAGTATGAGATTGTGAGGCCAAAATGGCCAAATACCACAATTTTTTGAAATTTTTAGCAAAAAACCACTGTTTCAGAAATAAATGGCAATCTACCACTTTTTCTAGTACTCGAGTACCCTATTTTATAGTTCCACCGTGTCTGCTGAGCTGGAAATTGGAAATTAAAAAAAAATAAAGTGGTACTCGAGCTTGGTAAACTCGAGTACCATGCAACACAATACTCGAGTATATCAGGCTCGAGTACCTTTTATAAAAAAATACAGAAATTTTTTTTTTACAGTACTCGAGTTTACCAAACTCGAGTATTGTGTAAATTTTTTTTTTTTGTTTTTTTTTTTTTGCTTGAGGATAATTGACAAATAAACATAAAGATAAAAATAAGTAGCTTTTCTATGTTTTTATTTATTTAAATAGAAGCATTGTAAGATATAGAGATTTTAATTTTGAAATATGAATTTAATTTCTACATTGATTAAAATTGTTCATTATTTTCTCATAAAAATTATTCACTATTTTCTGTATAAACTATTTCTACGATTTGACATAAAATTATTTTCTGTTCAGCATTATTTAAGAAATTGTTCGCTCTCTTTTTTGCATAAATTATTTTCTATTCACTATTTAAAAAATTGTTCACTGTTTTCTCATAAAATACCTAGTGAAATCGTGTTTTCTAAATTTAAACGTCAAATCTAAATGCTTTTTCATGTTTGACTTTCACAATGATCGAATATATTTTTCTGCATTGATAAAATCTGTTCCTACATTTATGAAATTTTCTCTCTGCACATCACATTTACTGTATATTCAAATCTGCTTACTGCATTCATAAAATCTGTTTTTTTGCATAAACTAAAATTGTTCACTATTTTGTTATAAAAATTGTTCACTGTTTTCTGCATTAACTATTTCTAGCATTGGCACAGTTATTGCACTTAAATGGTTTTTGTGNTAAATAATAAAAATTAATATTTTAATAAAATAGATAATATAGTTTTTAAAAAATAATTGTTAAAAATAAACTCTTATACTAAAATAAACCTTAGAAAATTTTCAATCACATTTACACACACAATATCTCCCTTTTTATTTTTTGGTTTTGTTTATAGGAAAATATCTCCCTTTATGTGTCTGTCCGTTGCCAACTTGCATGGGAGTCCCTTCTGTTTCCAACTTTGTCTAACTTTCTTATTTGACTTTGTTGTAAGATAAACGTTTATCAGTATCATACATTATGTGATATATATTGGAATTAATAAAAAAAGGAAAAAAAGAAAGGAATTTAAATTTTCAGGTAAGGACTCGGGACATTCCAATTCTCAGGGAAGGACTCTCCGGCCAATTATAAATACCAACCTCTTATCACACCCACAATGCCACCAAAACTCATACTCTTAAATCTTATCTCTTAGAATTCTCTCATCTTTGCTTTGCTTTGCTCTATTTTTGAGTCAGGATGACTATTCTCATTGAGCAGCCTGAATTTGGTAATTTTCTTCTTACTGTTTTTTTTTTTTCACTGCTTCTTGTTTATAATCTCACTGTTCATCCTTTTTTTTTTTTTTTAATATTTAAATTCTGAGTTTAGTTTACTTTTCTAAATAGGCTTTGAAAATTTTCTTCCTTTGTAGTTCTTCTAATTTTCTTTTTTTAATAAATCCTACACAGCGTTCTTTATTTTTGTTGAAAAGAATTCTTTACTTTTCTTGGTATTTTAGTTAAAATTTTGGTATCTGGGTATGCCATGATTTTATGATTTTTATCAAAATAAAATTGACTGGTTATGTTTAAATAGAAAACCCATATATAATTTCCACACACTGTTTAAAATTGACTTTGGTTAAATCACACAGGAGTTGAAGGCTTGAAGCTGAGGAAACGAAGGTCCCTGTTGATGAAAAAGAATTGGTGTTGGATGGTGGATTTGTTGTTCCACAGATCAATTCATTTGGCCACACCTTTAGGTTTGCTCCTTTTGCATTAATTTTATTTTTATTTATTTTTAAACCCCACAAAACAAAAAACTGGAACTGCAATTTTCTAGCCTATTGAGCCCCGAGATCTATAATATATACATATATATATATATATAATCACTGAATATAAAAGTATTCTATAAATTATCTGTGATCTGCTTATAGATCATGTTTATAAGCAAAACTATCTAAATATTGTGTCGGACATAGGTTTGTAAGAATACGTATCTTGGCTCTTAGGCTAAGGTCAAAATCAGTGGTTGTTCTTATCTCATCATTCAGCACAGAACTTTGATATGGGCTTAAATGATCAGCTTCACTATTGAAATAAGGATAAGGGTATGGGACATTGGACTTGGTGTGGACTCAAAATATATAAGGGATATTCATATTTTCTGGCAAACATAATAAGCACATTTACTTTTCTCTCCTAGTCCTAGGTTTCCCGTGATCTCTATTCACTTATTTTGTTATTTTGACAGTTGGAAATTTCCAAAACATGATATTAAAATCTTGATTGAGAGATTGACAGTGATATTTCCTATTGTGTTTTTTTGACAATAAAATAGCAGGAATGATCAGTGAATTAGAGTAAAATACATGATCCGAAGACTTAAAAGAAATGTAGATCATGAAGGGAGTGGATCAGCAGTTGTTATTATTTTATTTATTTTTTTTCAGTTATTATTATGATTGTTCTTCTTGATCTTGTCACTCTTTTTTTTTTTTGGGTGAATATTGTTGAAATTTATGATGTTGTCAAAAGTTATGGTAATTGTTACGATCCAAATCTAGGCCTGTATTTTTTCTCTGATTTGGTCCATGAGGCCTTTTGAGATAGTATAACTGTATAAGACCAGTCTCAAGCCTGGGCCCTGGCCATTATGCTTTAAACCTATCCTGTTAAGCCTTGGACCCCGGTGTCATGCTTATCCTCTCTGTTACTTCAACGCAAAAAGAAAAAGATATATGATCTAAATTTAAAATTTCTATTAAAAAAAATCCTTCACTTTTTTTTCCCTTTTGGAAAATTTTGTGTCGATTTCTGTTTAAGAACTCGATAACTTTCTTCTCTCATAATAGTTCAAAAACTACTAGATAGATACTTTTATAACTTACCAGAAAAAAATTTAAAAATAAAAATAAGAGACCTTGAGTTCATAATTTTGATGCATCCTAATTTATTGTAACAATACTATGGAAACACACCCAATTACTTGTGCAATCACTAGATATATAATCCAAATTTAAAAAATAGTGAGCCTATATAATCACTAGTAGAAAGTGTCCATTATTTAAATCAGCTAGTTATGAAATTGTCACTAAATTTATTGAATTTATTAGCTAAAGAGGTCATAATTTCCTAATTATATAAAATGAAAAAGGGAAACATAGAGAATTATTTTTTGTGGCCTAATTTCAATCCTTGGCACTTCCATCCTAGAAGTAGGACAAAGCCCAATTAACGTCAGCTGTCATCACATGATTCATATCAGGCTTTAGGTCTAGGCAATAGTGCTACTCATGTGCATGTCATGTGATCTATTATTTTTATTTTTGAATGAACAAGGTGTTTTTTTTTTTTTTTTTAATGAAATTGAGTGAATGAGTTATCTATACTATTATTTAATGGGATTCCCTATTTGGGATCCTCATTTTTTTTGTTCAAAAATATCTCTACACCCCTATGTTTATGTAGAAACAAAACTAAAGGATAATTCGGTAAAAATACAACCCTAACTTCCACTAAAACATTGTCTAAAAAGTAAGATCCCTTTCCTATTAATTTTCAAATTGTTTTATCCATTTATAAATTAGATTCTCAAAATAAAAAATATATATTAAAAAAAAAGACAATTTTTTTCCTTGTGAAATAGGACCACTAAGCTCAACGTTTTCACTAAACCAAAGGCTAGTATAAGTATAATCACCCTTTTGCCTATTAACAGTAGTCTTTATCTTAGAAATTTCATTATTTTTGGTTAATGATTAATGTAGTTCTAATCTTGTACACAAATGCAATACAGAGACCATGATGCTGAAGGTGAGAGACGGCAGGGCGTGGATAACTTCTACCATACCAATCACTTTCACCAGACTTATGACTTTGTATGCAACTTACCCTTGCATTACATTTACTTCATGCCCATGTCACAACTTTCTGAGGAATTGAAATTTGTATAAACACTGTGTTTATAAGTAATCATGTAACTACAGGTTAAGAAGACGAGAGAACGGTATGGAAAATTGGACAGGGTGGAAATGAGCATATGGGAATGTTGTGAACTTCTTAATGAAGTTGTTGACGAGAGTGACCCAGACTTGGACTATCCTGATGAAGATTGGCTACACCTCACTGGCCTTATCCATGGTATTTATCCTGCTACGATTAGACATTTTGGTTTATGTTGCATATATAGCTTAGGACCACATATGATACATCGTTATTTATCCTCAAAATAAATAAATAATTAAATATTCAAATCACAAAAAAAAGAAAAAAAAAAAAAAAGAGATAAAAAAGAAAAAAAGAAGAAGAAGCTAGAAATAAATATTATCGCGGTAGGTGCAGTGCAGTTTTTGGTAAGCAACTATAATACCCTTGGTAAAAATTTATTCTTTTTTCATGAAGTAAGACAGACTTATTCATGACCAGGACTGACTTGAAATTTATTCATCTACTTAAGCTAAGAGTTAGGAATGCCTTTGGCTTGGGGTTCTTGGGCAACTTTCATATTTAATAGATAACCATTGTTGTTTAGATTTCACACTATGAATGGTGGAAATGAATATATGTTGCCAACTCTATTGAGCATCTATAGCTGCCTTAAGAACTCTGGAACTAAGGCTTGGTTGTTATTGCTGTTATTTAGAGTGAATAATAGGAGCTATCGTCTAATTTGGTTCCTGCTTGTGTTCTAGATCTTGGAAAGGTGCTTCTTCTTCCTAGCTTTGGGGAACTTCCACAATGGGCTGTTGTTGGTGAGTTTTACGTTTGACCATAGCAATTTATGATACTAAGAAAATAGAATACCATTCCAATTTGCCTATCTTAGTTACACAATCTCAAATTTGTTATGCAGGGGACACATTCCCAGTTGGCTGCGCTTATGATGAATCAGTTGTCCATCACAAGGTAGCTTTTTCCACAAATTTTACCGTTCAAGAGATACATGGTTACAAAGCATTTGACTAAAAATTTATGAAACATTCTAGTCTTTGGTGAATCAAAGTTCAAACATTTGACCTAATGTTACATTCTGACCACAGTATTTCAAGGAAAATGCAGACTACTACAATCCTGCTTACAATACTAAATATGGAGTTTACTCTGAGGGATGTGGACTCAACAATGTAATGATGTCATGGGGACACGATGACTACATGTATTTGGTACATCTTTGAACTCTAAAAAACTAGTTTAAATTACATAATATACATGAAATTCAATGTATTATTCATAAACTAGAATGAAAGAATCTGTAACTTTGGCATGTCATTGTCAGGTGGCCAAGGAAAATAAGACCACTCTACCTTCAGCAGGTCTTTTCATCATCAGATACCACTCATTCTATGGTAAGTAGGAAATATAGACAAATGCTATAAGTATAAGCTCTCCATTTACATGAAATATGCCCTATTTTCTTATTAAATGATCTAATGGAATATTTGATATTGCAGCCTTACATAGATCAGGGGCATATAAGCACTTAATGAATGAGGAGGATGTTGAGAATCTGAAATGGCTTCAGATTTTCAAGTAAGACTATATTTGGATGATGAATGACTGTCACTTTCTCCTTAAATTATAAATACTAAATGTCAATTTCTTTTTTCTTGTTCTTTTAATGTAGCAAATATGACCTTTATAGCAAGAGCAAAGTTCGAATTGATGTTGAGAAGGTCAAGCCATACTACATCTCTCTGATTGAAAAGGTGAGTACCATTTGAAGATTACAAGTTTCTCTATCACCTCAATTACTGGTTTCTTATTTTTTCAGCGTGTTAACTTGTTACAGTACTTCCCTGCGAAGCTAAAATGGTGAAAAGTTGAGAGCTATGAAGTTTGATGAGTCGATGCATGAGAGTGATTAGCTTCTAGCTAGCGATTGAAGAAGAGATCATCTTACTTTTCGAGATGATGTATATTTCCTATGTTTGGTAATTAATATGTTGTATTAATAAATGGCAATAGTTGTGCTCTGTGCAGTTCTACTTTTTTGCCTTATAATAATCTTTTTTTGATAATATTGTGCAGATCTACTTTTATTGCCCTTTAATAATCTCTGTTGACAATATTGTATTAATAAATGAGCATAAAAATTTTCTTGTCTGGACCAAAGATGTCTGGGATATTGATGTGAAATGTATTCCCATGTTTAAGCTATACAACAAGCTAAAAGCTCTTAAAGGGGCTTTAAAGGAGAAAAATAAAAAGAATTTCTTTGATCATCTTTCTCAAAAGATGATGAATGCTAAGATGTAACTCGAGTTAGTTTAGATTTTTATTTTCCAAAAAATCCTGATGATTCAAGACTATTGGGGAGGGAAATGGATTGTCTGCACTTGTATTAGTCCCTTGTCCAAGTTGAGGAAAGTTTCTATGCGCGTAGTCGAATGTCTACTTTGCGAAGTATGATTGTAGAGTTCTATAAGCATTTACTTTGAGCATCAAACATCAAGCTTAATGAGGAGGGAATAGTTCATGAGTTGTTTCCGATCCAAATAATAGAGGAGTTGAAACTTTCCATTCCTACTCTTCAGTATATCAGAAATGCTATTTTTTGTATGGATGATGCTAAAGCATGTAGTCCAGCTGAAATCGTAGCACAGTTTTCCAGAATGGCTTAGTCTATTATTCATGAGGATGTCTATAATTAAAGATATACAGTCATTTTGTAAATCTAGCAAGTTCATGGGGGAAGTCAATGCTATTGTTTTGGCCTTGATCCCTATCCTTCCAAAATATCTGAGTTCACTCTTATATGTCAATGTAAATTCTGTAATATCATTTATAAGTGCATTACTACTATCTTAGCCAACAGATTGAAACCTTGTTTGAATGAAGTGATTGGCATATATCAACCTGCCTTTATCCGGGAAGAAACATAACAGAAAAAAGTGTTACTAATGCAGGAAATAGTGAAGAACTATCATAAGAATAGAGGCAGCCTAGGTGTACCTTGAAAATTGATATAATGAAAGCATGCGATTATGCTGAATTGCACTTTATACTTCACTGCTTGTTAGCTATTGGTGTTCCCACAAATTTGCTAATATCTAGTCTGTAGTAGAGGTGAAAAAGGCCTTACAAGATTTTAAAAGTCTTTTGGCTTATAAGCCAATGCTTCCAAGTTCCAAGAGTGAGTTGTTTAGCAATAGATTCTTGACATGCTCTGAATCAAAGAAGGAAAATTTCCAGTTAGCTAGCTTAGAGTGTCTCTCATATCTAGCAAGCTCATTGAAAAATAAAGCAGTCCTCTTATAAATAAGAATATAGCAATAGTTAATTCATTGTCTTCTAAGTCTTTGCCCTATGTTGGAAGGTTGCAATTGATTAAGTAAATCTTTTTTAGCCTTTAAGTGTACTAAACCGTAATCTTCATCCTTCCAAAAAAGGTTGTTAAGATTATGGAACAAAAGATCAGGGGGGGTTTTTGCGGAATGGATTTGACCATTTGGCATTTGGGGCAAATTAAATGGGATCTAATATGAAAACCAAAATATAAGGGTGGTTTAAGAGAAGATTATGAAAACATAACAGATATGGAATCTACAACAAAGTCAACATCAGCAGATTTGGAAAGGTACTGTTATGGAAGCTACTGCAGAATCTGCTCCAATAGATTTGGAAAGCTTTTGAATCAACTCCTTCATAATTCTCTGCATCACATCTTCCACAATTCCAGCCTCTGACAATGGAATATAATAGCTACTGTGTATTAAATTCTCACTGATTCAGCATATATTTCACTCACTGATTCAGCATGTATTTCACCTATATATGTAAATACAAAATCTCTCTCTAACTCATCTTGAGATAAAGTTTCTCAATTTGTCTTTATGGTACTAGAGCTAAAGGTGAGATAGAGAGATTTTTTTTTTCTTTGCTTTGTTCACAGCTATAATATGTCTTCCACCTCAAACTCCTCTGTCTTCGACCCAATCTGAAGAAAACCCTTACCATGTGACACAGAATGTCGCTAATTTTGTGTCACTCAAACTTTCATCCACTAACTTTCTTCTTTGGAAGACACAGATGTTAAACATCCTTGAAAGCTATGATCTTCAGGGCTTCATCACAGGTGAGGCAAAGCTACCACCGCAGTTTGTTACTATTGAGGAATCCAACTCACAGTCAGAGAGTCTCAATCCCAGCTTTATAAAATGGCGAAAGATTGATCGCCTAGTAAAGGGATGGCTAACAGCCACCCTCTCAAAAGAGGTACTTGGCATTGTAGTAAGTCCCGATACTGCTATTGAGGTCTGGAATGCATTAGTCCATACCTTTGCCCGTGTTTCTTCAGATCAAAGCCTTGCACTCAAGCAGTGGCTCACCTCTATGAATCGAGGTACAAACACCTTGGTAGAATATCCACGTAGATTTAAGGCTGTTTGTGATGACCTTGCTACCATAGGAAAACTTGTACCAGACCATAAGAAGTCATGGTGGCTCCTTAATGGTCTTGGCAAAGGTTACGAGATGTTCACCACCACGATGCTTTGACCACCAATCCCACCTTACACACAGATTGTTACTTTATTGGAGAGTCACTCCGAGAGGCATTGGCTGGACACAACCTACACCTCAGATGGCCTTCTATGGCCAACGTGCAAACAAAAACAAGAAAAACAATTGTGGGGGGGTGGGGGGACTCTTTCAGTTCCAAAGGACGTGTTTTTTCTCAAGGAAACTCATCTAGTTCAAGGAAACCAAATCAACGAGATGCACAAGTTCAAAGTGCAAATAATCCTTTCAGATCCAACAACAAGGATGAAGTTCCCATATGTCAAATATGCAACAAACGAAATCACACAGCCCTAAAATGCTTCAATCGTTTCAATTATTCCTTCACACCCAAAAACATACCACAAGCACTTGCTACCATTACCATTGCTGACAGCCAAGACTCTGAGTGGTTCTCGAACATTGGTGCTATTGATCACATCACAGGAAACCCAAGTAATCTCCATTCTTTGTCACCTTATACCAGTTTAGAAGGAGTAATGGTTGGAAATGGAGGTGTCTTACAAATCACTCATATTGGACAAGCAAACGTTGAGTCTGGTAAAAATTCTCTACAACTCAATGATGTGCTATTAGTTCCTGATATAAAGAAAGATTTTATCTGTAAAAAAACTTACATCTAACCTTCCACTTAAATTTGAATTTGATGCAGATGGTTTTGTGATCAAGGATAGGTTAACCAACAGAATAGTTGCAAGGGGAACTAAGAAGGATGGGTTGTATGCACTTGCTGGAGAGTCAAAGGATGGTTTCAATACTACAATATTCTTTTCTTCTCGATTCAGACGTGTTGGCAATGAATGTTGGCATCAACACTTGGGTCATCCTCATCAAAGGGTTGTAGATCATCTTCGTGTCAAGAAATTTATCTCTTTTGATCTTAAAAATAAGTTCTCTACCATATGTACTAGTTGTCAAATGGGAAAGTCATGTGGACTTCCTTTCTTATCTATTGAACATGAATTAAAAACCCCATTCCATAAGATTCATTGTGATCTACGGGGACTAGCCCCAGGAAGGTCTTGAGAACAATTTCAATTTTATGCAATTTTCATTAATGACTATACACATTTCACTTGGTTCTATCCTATGTGCAAGAAATCTAAAATAACTAATTGCTTTGATCATTTTCATAAGTATATAAGTTGTCATTTCAATGCCAATATTCATATTTTCCAAAGTGATGAGGGAGGAGAATTTGCAAGTGGAGAGTTTAGTAGAAAATTAGCTACTCTTGGTATTCATCATCAATTTGCTTGTCTAAAAACACCTGAGAAAAATGGTATTGCTGAGTGTAAGCATCGAAACATCACAGAATTAGGCCTCACAATGATGTTCCATGCACACTTACCACCTAGGTTTTGGAGTGAGTGTTTTTCCACTGTAGTATACTTGATCAATCGTCTACCTTCAGCAACACTTGGTATGGACTCTCCTTTCTCAACGCTTTATGGAAAACAACCTGACTATTCATCACTTCGTGTGTTAGGTTGTAAATGCTTCCCATATCTTGGAGATTATAGGACCAACAGACTAGAACCCAAGTCTCTCCCTTGTGTATTCATTGGATATAACACCAAGCACAAAGGATACAAATGCTTTTATTCACCCACTGGCCAAATTTACATATATTGCCATGTTGTGTTTGATGAGAAGATCTTACCATTCTCCACCCTAACACAACTACATGACGGTAATCCAATTGAAGGGCAACTTAGTACCTTTTTAAATTGGGAGGCATCTTCATTACCAACAGAATTGACTAATCCTCTTCTTATTTCAGGTTTTGCACCACTAACCGTTTCTCATATGGACCATCACCAAGACTGTTGAGTTCTAAGACTTTAGGTTTAAATGCATTAGAACTTCATTTTGTAATGTTGGTGAACCATGATAAAAACATTTAGTCTTGTTTTAGACTTGCTCAAAGTATGTTTATGAGTAAAGTTGGAATCAAGTGTACTGCAGGATTTATTGTATAAATCTGTCTGGCTCAATCGATCGAAAATTAGGCTCGATCGATCGAACCTCGTGCAGATTGTTTTTTTGCAAAATTTTCTAACTCAGCCCAAGTCCGTTTGATGTGTAGGGTTTTATGTTTTTCTTTAGGTAAAAAGGGAAAACCCTTGCCATGTTTTACTGTTGTTGTAGTTGTTGTTTATGCTGTGTATGTGAATCTCTGTGAAATCTAGAAGTGTTTGCCTTCACATATGCTTAGGGTTATCAAAAATCAAGATTATGTCAAGAGCTTGATGATCATTCAGTTGCTGCATTAAGAGCTTAAAGATACATAAGCGGAAGTGCTTGTACTTGCTGTGAATCCAAGAAATAAGTAGTCCATGGACTCGGAGCTGTCACGTGGTCGTGATAGTAAGTTTCCTACTCGATGTAGTAATAGGATGTTAGTGGTCTAAGTCGCTATTTTGTAAATTTCAATTCTTTCATAGTGGATCTGTTTTACCTTGAAGATATCTAGGTTAAATCCTATCCAGGTTTTTTACCAATTTGATTTTCCTAAGTTATCATATCGTTGTGTTATTTATTTTTCACACTTTACAATGATATGATATATTTGTGTTAACCTAGATCTGATAATTTGACTAAGTAATCACTTAGTTAATTAACTAGGTTAATCTAGTTGTGTTTTAAGGGGTCTAAAAACGTACATGTGGTATTAGAGCGAGTTAGCTCTACTGTTTAGATCCTTTGATTTAAGAGTTGATCTTTGACCCCCGTTGTCATGGAACACGGTTACTCTCTTGTTATCTCACCTCACTTTGATGGAAATAATTATGCTTATTGGAAAGTAAAGATAAAAGTATTCATGAAATCTATTGATGAGAGAGTTTGGAATTTCATTGAATATAGATGGGAGAAGCCCACTACTCCTATTAGTGAGTGGCAAACTTCTCAAAAAGAAGCAGCCGCTTTTAATAGCAAAGCTATGAATGCTATTTTTAATGCTGTTTCTATGGAGGAATTCAAGAGAATCCCTAACGTTAAGGTTGCTCACACTACATGGAATATTCTCCAAACTATGCATGAAGGCACAAAAGCAGTAAAGATCAATAAGTTTTAGTAGTTAACAACTAGATTTGAAAGTATTAGGATGTCTGATGATGAAAGTTTTGATGAATTCTATGCTAAACTTAATGATATTGTTAATTCTGCTTATAATTTGGGTGAAATCAATGATCTACATAAAATTGTTAGAAATATTTTTAGATCTTTGACTGAGGACTTTAGACCTAAAGTGATTGCCATCACTGAAAGCGAGGGTGTAGACTCCATCCCTGTTGATAAACTTGTAGGATCTCTTCAATCCTATGAGTTGGACCTACCTAAGACAAGCAAATCCAACTCAATGGCTCTTAAGTCTGTTGATGATGTTGATGTGAATAGATTTGATGATGAACTCTCTGCTACAAAAATTGCTTATCTTGTCAAGAACTTTAGAAACTTTCTTAGGAACAACAACAGAAGGGCAAGAGGTAAAAACAATACTGAACCTAGAAATTTTAGGAGGAATGATCCCACTAAGGTGAATAACAGTGAAAAACCTAAAGAGAAAGTAGGTCAACCTTTTAATAATTCAATGGGTCAATAATGTTTTGGTTGTTAAGGGTATGGTAAAGTGAAATCAGAAGGTCCTATATTCTTGAGGTCTAAGGGTAAGGCTGTGACTGTAACCCTTAGTGATGATGAAGTTTTTGACAATGAGTCTGGTAGTGATGAGGATGAAAATTTCATTGCTTTCACAGCTATTGCTGTAATTGATGAAAGCGTTGCTATTAAAGAGAACCCTTATGATGGGGAACTCTCTGAGGATGCAAATTTGCAAGAAGCTTACAATAAACTTTGCAAAATTGCTGCAAAAGATGCTATGAGTGTAGATTTAGGCTTAAAGGAAATTGCATCTCTTGAACTTGATAAGAAAAATTTGCTTGTAAAACTATTTGATGCTAAAGAATTGTTGAATAATGTGAAGATTGAGAACATGCTTTTACTTGATAAAGTTAAGAATTTGGAACTTGAATTATCTATGGCTAGAGAACAAACTAATAGGTCTGCAAGCTCCAAATTTGATCACATGCTGAGTGTTCAAAAATCTCCCTCAGACAAAGCTGGTTTAGGTTTTGTAGAAAGCATCTTTGTGCCTGAAACTCATTCCACAAATTTTGTTTATTCTTCTAAGCCTCCCATGAGTGAGGTTGTCAAACTTGTTGAAGTTACACCTCCTAGTAAAATTAGAGTTGATCTTCAAGAATCTAAACCTAAGACTTTTAACCCTCCTAAGGGCAAGTTGCATGATAGACCTGCATGAGTTTGTCATTTTGTGGAAAGTGTGGACACATTCGTCCAAACTGTTTCAAGTTGCAAGCTGCTAAGCGAGTAAATAAGCCAAAGTACCTGTGCCTTAAGCACAAAATCCTATGGTACTTATTGGTGAGTTGGTAAAGGCTTTAAACCTTTATTCCAATCCTGGAGTTGCTCAGAATTCTAATGTGAATAACAACTCCAATGCTAGAGTTGCATCTAAAAAGGTTTGGATGCCAAATGCTCAATCTAATTGAGTCTTTCTGATATGGTTCTTGTGCTTGATCTCTCTACTCTTTATGACCATTCCTCTTTGTCGCTTTTGTTCTCTTTGTTTGTTTTTCTAGGATTTGCATTGCATAACATTCATGCATTTCATTCTAGGTTGTTTTTGTTAGTTCTTTTCCAAAAAAAAAAAGAAAAAAAAAAGGAGGAAAAGGGAAGCAAAATGTGTTTTATATTATTTTTCTTGGATTTGAAATCAAGGTTGGCCATATTATCTTCATATGATCTTGATCTTGAAATCACATGCCTTTGATTGTCGGACTTGAACTTACTAAGAAAGGCATAAATAACCATCTCATCACTATTTACTAGCTAATCATGAACACCTTAGTGCATATCGTAAGAGTTTATGCTCGAAAAAGTGTAGCACATGCACAAACAGAACATAAGGTGTAACCTCGGTTTAAATGCTAAAATTGGTATGTACATTATTGAATTATAATTAATTCAATCAAATAAAATTGGTGTGTACATTATCCTAGCTAATTGAATAAGTTTATGATTAAATAAAATTGGTGTGTACATTATCCTGGCTAATTGAATAAGTTTCTGATTAAATAAAATTGGTGTGTACATTATGAGGCAAATCAAGAAACTTACATAATTGCAAGCTTGTTTTCTAGGAGATGTGAGAGTTATATGATGTAACTCTTTAGGTGATAGTCTCTTTCAAATATATGTGAGAATTTTGTAGAAACTGTGATTGCTCTTTATTCACATATCACCTCACATGTATCTCAAGTTTTTGCTAGTTGCACACACTACACAAGTTACTATTTGTTAAACTTTGTACATATTATTGTGTGTGATTTTGTTTTAGCCATCCAAGATTGAAACTTCCTTGAGTTTAATGCAAAATGTGTTTGTAGTTTGAGTATTTAAGGAAAATTGATTGAAAATCTTATATTTGGGAAATTGTTCCTTCCAAACACCAACTGGCAAACATTTTCACCAAGCCCCTATCCAAGGCATTATTCCTTGATTTAAGACTCAAATTGGGCCTTGTGTTTGACCCTAGTCATAGTTTGCGGGGGAGTGAAAACATAATAGATATGGAATCTACAAAAAAGTCAACATCAGCAGATATGGAAAGGTGCTGATATGGAAGCTACTATAGAATCTGCTCCAACAGATTTGGAAAGCTTTTGAATCAACTCTTCTCTGCATCATATCTTCCCTAATTCCAGCCGCTGACAATGGAATATAACAGCTACTGTGTATTAAATTCTCACTGATTCAGTATGTATTTACAAAATCTCTCTCTAACTCATCTTAAGATAGAGTTTCTCAGTTTGTCTTTAGATTAGAGGAGTAGAATAAGGCTGCTATTATGGGATTTTTTTTTGGAATTTATTTGCTCATGCAAGCTCAATATGACATGGGTTCACTTGAATCTTCTTAAAGGAAAGAGTCATAGAAAGGCATAAATAACCATCTCATCACTATTTACTAGCTAATCATGAACACCTTAGTGCATATCGTAAGAGTTTATGCTCGAAAAAGTGTAGCACATGCACAAACAGAACATAAGGTGTAACCTCGGTTTAAATGCTAAAATTGGTATGTACATTATTGAATTATAATTAATTCAATCAAATAAAATTGGTGTGTACATTATCCTAGCTAATTGAATAAGTTTATGATTAAATAAAATTGGTGTGTACATTATCCTGGCTAATTGAATAAGTTTCTGATTAAATAAAATTGGTGTGTACATTATGAGGCAAATCAAGAAACTTACATAATTGCAAGCTTGTTTTCTAGGAGATGTGAGAGTTATATGATGTAACTCTTTAGGTGATAGTCTCTTTCAAATATATGTGAGAATTTTGTAGAAACTGTGATTGCTCTTTATTCACATATCACCTCACATGTATCTCAAGTTTTTGCTAGTTGCACACACTACACAAGTTACTATTTGTTAAACTTTGTACATATTATTGTGTGTGATTTTGTTTTTGCCATCCAAGATTGAAACTTCCTTGAGTTTAATGCAAAATGTGTTTGTAGTTTGAGTATTTAAGAAAAATTGATTGAAAATCTTATATTTGGGAAATTGTTCCTTCCAAACACCAACTGGCAAACATTTTCACCAAGCCCCTATCCAAGGCATTATTCCTTGATTTAAGACTCAAATTGGGCCTTGTGTTTGACCCTAGTCATAGTTTGCGGGGGAGTGAAAACATAATAGATATGGAATCTACAAAAAAGTCAACATCAGCAGATATGGAAAGGTGCTGATATGGAAGCTACTATAGAATCTGCTCCAACAGATTTGGAAAGCTTTTGAATCAACTCTTCTCTGCATCATATCTTCCCTAATTCCAGCCGCTGACAATGGAATTTATTTGCTCATGCAAGCTCAATATGACATGGGTTCACTTGAATCTTCTTAAAGGAAAGAGTCACTGGGGTAGTTACTATTCCCTAAGATTGCACTTGGTCTTTGAGGAAGATTTTGAAATCAAGAGAAATAACAAGGCCAGTCATCAAGTTCATGGTACGTTTAGGTGGAACTAGTGTCTCCCTTGGCATGACTATTGGCATCTAAATGACAATGTTGAGTTTGTTCCTTCAATATGGCTATCAGGTAGTGTATGATGCGTTTTTCTTGGAAAATTTAGGTGGAACTGTCTCCCTTCGAAAATTTATTATTATTTTCCTTTAATAATATGTTTTTCTTGTTTACTTTACTCACATATGACATAATTTTCTTCATTAATATTTCTTTACTTATAATTGACATGTTATATATTTATATTATATATGTAATGAAGATATTAAGAATGTGCATTACTTGATTTAGATATATATATATATATATAATTTGTTTTAATAATTATATTGAAATGGTATATTGATTTATATATTTATATTATATATGTAATGAAGATATTAAGAATGTGCATTACTTGATTTAGATATATATATATATATATATAATTTGTTTTAATAATTATATTGAAATGGTATATTGAAATAGGCCATTATCAAAATATTTCGTTCTTATGGTCAAACCGAAATAGAAGAAGGATTAATCTATGAAGGTCGTACTTAAGAAAATTAGACCGGAGATCAAAACTAGAATAGAAAGTGGGGGTCAATTTTGTAACTCTATACAAAACAATGCTCTTCCTTGCTTTTGATTTGGGTAGAGTCCTCTGAGATTATTATTATTATTATTATTTTGTCTTTTATAGACTTTTATTGCTGGTTCTCTGTGGATTCTTTACTTCAATCATTCTTTTTTTAGTATTATTTTAAAATATTTATAATGAGGTGCTCGATCATTCAACAAAAATATATATAAGAACTATAAAACGAAATCGAAAAGGGGGGACACATTTATAAAACCTGTTTTCTCAAAACTTTTATTTTGATTCTTCATAATTCAATTCATGATGTAAATTTTATAATAGCAACTGGTAAGAGTACTTATCAACTCTTCAAGTCTTGAGTTTGACTTTAATTTAAAATATGAAAACAACCAAAGCTTAAGCTTATCGACAGCTCAAATGCCCTTGAAAGTTGAAAAGTTTAAACTATAAAATAGAAATCATAACTTCGGTCAAGTCAAAAGAAGAAAATATTGAATATGGCGGAAGTCCAATAATTCACTCCATTAATTGTATAAAATTCAAGAAGATGACATTGCAAAATGTTACAAAGATTTCAGCCATTCATCCCACGAGTAATCAACCATTACATTCAAACTATGCGGCATTTCCCATACCAATCTAGTTAAAGTATGTGATTCTAAAAAACAAAAACCCCCCACAAATCTTGTATATATAGGGTTCACCCTACACCATATTTTGTTCATCTTAGCAAATATATCTTTCTTATAAGCAATGGCAGCTAAGGCTTTGAGTTCTAGTTTGGTGGCCCTTCTCATATTTGCCATCATCTTGTCCCCGATATCAACATGTGATGCAGTTAGGTTTACTCAACGAGGTATATATATAAATAATTCATTACCAATGTTTATATGTGTGTTACTCTTACTAATCGGGACAAGATTTTAAGTTTGATTTTCATTTTTGTTTTGCTTGCAGCTTCGGGACCAATATGTCCTGCTTGTGTTTGTTGCACACCTGCACCACCTGGCTCTTGTTGTCAGTGTTGCGCAACTCCTGTTGAAACGCAGTCTGAGAATGGGACTCCATGATACTATTTACATATTTCAGGACTCCATGAGAGCCAAATTTCAAGAATAAAAGTTGTTTGTACAATGGTGACGTAGTTTCAATGTTTTATTATGTTGTAATAATTTGCTACCAAATATATCAACGTTTTAATATGAATTTCTGCAATTGAATATTGTTCATTTATTTTGGCAAAAAGAGATGGAAACTCTGTTGTCCATGCTCATGCAAAGTTTGCTGCTGTGATCAGGTCTAGTTTGTGTTGTAATAAATTGTCCCTCCTTCCTTTTTTGGAGGAGTATGTGTGGTGGTTGAATGTTTCCTGTGCTTCTGTATAATGAAGTTTTGACTTATGACCAAAAAAAAAAATGTCACTGTATTGTAATTTGCTGCCAAATATATCAATCTTTGTGTGATATTCTAATTCTATTATTCGTTTCACAAGGAGCTGATAGCAGATTTGCGATAATAAAAGTAGTATCTATAATTTGTTACTAAGTTACACTATGTTAGTATGTTGTGATTCGGACTTTCACATCATGGATCTATGTTGCTTTTTACCAAATATATAAATTTCTTTTGCGATACATGAATAGACTTACAATTATTGCTTATGCATTTGTTACGGATACATTACTATTCATCTGACAAAGAGGACAAGTGAACTTAGTTGATTTAGTAGCTGTGTGTGATGGGCTTGGATATGCAAATTTGGATTTTTTATTGGGCTTTAGTCGGGGTGTTCATTAAGTCAAAGGTGTGCGTGAGTTGTGTATGGTTTATCTTACATGTGAAAGATGCTTAGGTTTATGTGTCGTCAAAGGGAATGAACAAAATGATCTCATGAGACAACCTTCTCACAATATGTGATCTGCACATGTAACAGGCATGTCTCATAAATCATCTCATATGATACTTTTTTTGTTTAACCAAAAAGTTATTTCAAAGGTTCCTACCATGTTTGAGAGAAGTTCATTTCGAATTGATTTGCTTAGTTGGTTCCATCCGCAAGCCCGTGGATAGTGCTTGGGTCCTGACCCAAAGGTCCTTTGCGATCCAGGTTGGGACTCCCTAGGCCCAATCCCCTTCGCTAAATTTCTTTGATTAAGACATTACTAAAACCACTATAGTTCAATTCCACCAATCTTTCTTCATATACAAATTGAGAAATAGGTTGACTATCTTTCTCAAAAAAAAAAAAGGGTTGACTATCATTAACGCTCAGAGCACTAAGTTTTGACTTGTGATTAGACATTGGCACTGATTTCTTAAAATTTTGTAATGGAAATTGTAGTGTAACTAAGGTTATTGTTCCACCAAGAAAAGGAAAACAAAAAAAACGTCAAAAGCACCAATAATATATAGGAAAATATTACTGAATACTAGCACAAATAAAATTTGATAAAATTCAATAATTAAAAACGATAGGGCATCGGAGTTTGTCCATCTATATCATTAAGTATCCACTACCAATCCAATTTTAGTACACAATTGGGTAAGTAAACACATAAAATATTTGAATGGAAAATTTAGAAATATTCTTGGGAATCACTCGACGGAGGCGATGGGGGAGACGGGCCTCTTCAACATTGCCCAGGTAATTACTCCGTCGTCCTTAGTCCATCCGTTCACTATTTTCTGCCTTTTAATATTTTGCTTACTCATTTTCGTTGTCCCTTAGGCTATGATCATGATGAAAGGCCTTATGGGACGGTGTCTCAACCATGAGACGACCATTGGCCGGATTCGTGGGAAGGCTAAGGTGATGGAGGAGGAGTTGCTCGACCTCAAGGCCTGGAAGGTTACCCAGGAAAAGAAGCTGAGGATGGCCGAGACGGCCCGGGATGAGGCCGTTCAGCTGGTGGAAAGTCTGAAGAGAGACTTGGTGGACAAAGACAATGAAGTCCGTCAGGCCAAGGAGGACGCCGTGCGCGAGTACCGTGACTCCGACGCCCTTATCGCGGAGCTGAGTCTTGTTTTCAACGACGGGTTCGACGATGCCCTCCGTCAGGTGAGGAAGCTGTACCCAGAGTTAGACTTGTCCATCGTCACCGTCACTGCCCCCGAGTCGTCCAACGCCCAGCCCGCTCAGTCGGAGGATACTGATGCTCTCTTCGACGAGAACGTCTTTGTCCGCGAAGCTCCAATGGATCATACTGCTGCGAACAGCCAGGCCAAAGACGTTGGGGACCGTCCAGCTGAAGAGGGAGACGGAGCTGAATTATCTTAGTTTATCTTGTAATAACTTAGTTTTTTTTTTTTTTTTTTTTTTTTTTTTTTTTTTTTTTTTTTTTTTTTTT